>NC_068983.1:57730254-57733685 GCF_001194135.2 Octopus bimaculoides | reverse complement strand
TATGTATGTATGTATGTATGTGTGTGAGTGTGTATTCAGGAGTTAACAGATACCTTATAAATAGAATACACACAAATATATATATATATATATATATATATATATTTGTGTGTAAATGTATGACTGTGTGGTGACATGTCTTCTCATTGTTTTCATATTGTTTATATATGCATTGAAATCATCGGCATCCTTTGAGCTGCTCTCTGTTTGAAAGGACAGCAGCAAACAGCACCTTACTTAGAAGCAAGGGAGAGCAGGTGGTAGGAAGGGGATCTGGTTAGCAAACATTTGCTTAAATATGGCTCCCCTAACCCATGCTAACACGGAAAAAAAAGACACACTAAAATGGCAAAAGCAAAGCCACTTTGACGACGACAGCGACGGCGATGACGACCATGGTGATGTTGATGATGATGATGATGATTATGATATAAGCATGTAGTAAATATATGAGTTAATAGAAAAGGGAGAGAAACAGAGACTGTAGGCGAGAAAGCATAAAATCTTTCAAAAGGTTATGTGCAAACTGTTCGGTAGGAGGGAGTTTTTAAAATTTTTTGTATAAGTTTACAAGTATTAGAAAAGAGAAACTAGAAAGAAAGAAAGAAAGAAAGAAAGAAAGAAAGGAAGGAAAAAGAAGGGAAGAAAGAAAGAATGCGATGTAAATTATTAGACAGAGATGATGAGGTGGATTAAATATGTATTAAAATTGAGAAACAAGATGAGAAAAATAATAAAATTCTATAAAATGAAACACAATAATTATAATGATATAAAATAAATGAAGAACAAAAACGAAAATTCCTAAACATTGAATATGAGTTAATTTGGAATCTAGAGGTGTGAATAAGATATTTTGGAAAATCTGCTGGAATGAATATGAAATTAATTTTATCATAGTATTAGTTGAAATTCTGTCAGATTCATAAGAGATAATATAACACTAATTAATGATACAGAAAATTTCCACATATATTGATTTGGATAAAAGGAATAAAAAAAAGAATGAGATGTTATGGCTTTGGAATGGTAGCACCTGACAGAGAGAGAGAGAGAGAGAGAGAGAGAGAGAGAGAGAGAGAGAGAGAGAGAGAGAGGGGGAGAGATGCAGTAGAATAATTGTTAAGGTCTTAGTCTTGTGTTACACAGGTCAGAAATTTGAAGTCAACTATAGGGCATATATCAGAATGTATTGTTGTAGATTTAATTATCTTTGCCTTATCTATTTGATTATGCTAATCTAGTAGCATAATAGGATTTTGGAAAGCATAAAATTATTTACAGAGAACGATCTAAAATCGTTGTAAGGCAGAAAGGTAACTCTTCAGCACAAATACGATTCCTATTTTCCGAGTGAACTTCTAATCGACAATAAAAGACTAGTTTCAGCTGACAAGTGAACCACCAGACAATCTATTGACCCGCTAGAATTTCCAACCAAACCCCTATCAAATTCCATCTAGTGTATTATAAAATAAAGACATAGGAATGGTTCTGTATGCCCTGAAATTAAAGACGGGGTTGTCTGAACTTGAACTCTGTTGAACATTGGTTTGCTTAATGTTTCTAGGTTTTGCTCACAGATCTTGCACAAAGTCGTTGCTCAAAGGTCTTGTTCAAAGGTCTAGAGTGAAAACGTTTTGGCAAGTGAGAATCATCATCATCGTCCACTTTCCATGCTGGAATAGGTTGGACGGTTCGATTGGGGTCTGGGAAGCCAGGAGCTGCACCAGGGCCCAACCTGATCTGGCAGTTTCTACAGCTGGATGCCCTGTCTAATGCCAACCATTACACTCTGAGGGTGTAGCGGGTGCTTTTTACGTGCCACTGGCACAGGGGCCAGAGTAGCTGGCATTGACCACGAACGGATGGTGCTTTTTACATGCCACTTGCACAGAAGTCAGTCAAAGCGGCACTGGCATCAGCCACATTCAGATGGTACTTTTTACGTGCTACCGGCATGGCGGGTCACAACCACAATCTCCATTTGATTTGATTTTAATATTGCTGTTGATGTCGATGTACATGACTCAGTAGGTCTCCTCAAGCACAGCATGTCGCCCTACGATCCAAGGTACTTTTGAGTCGACTGGTTATGCAACACTGGTGTAGGTTACAGCTGTGGACTCACTTTATTTGCCGGGTCTTCTCAGTCACAGCATACCTCCAGGGGTCTCGGTCTTTTGTCATTGCCTCTGTGAGGCCCAACGTTCGAAGGTCATGCTTCACCACCTCGTCCCTTGTTTTCCTGGGTCTCTCTCTATCCCAGGTTCCTTCCACTGTTTAGGAGTAGCAGTTCTTCACACAGCTCTCCTCGTCCATCCGCAGTACATGACCATACCAATGCAAACGTCTCTCTAATAAAATACATAAAACACAGTTAAGAATTGACCTGCTAGAATCAGCAGTCAAATCTCATTCAAATAATATTTACTGTCTTATAAAAGGAAGAACGCATAAGGGCATTCTGTTTACACTGTGTCTAAATAAAAGACAGGATCAACATAACTGGAACTTTCTTTTGCTCTGGAAGGTAAAGTCGACCTCGGTGTAATTTGAACTCGGAACGTAAAGATAGACGAAATCCTGCTAAACATTTCGCCCGCCGTGCTAACATTTCTGCCAGCTCGCCGCCTTCCAAACGTCAGCAGTATTGTAAAGGCCCTTATTTTATTAAAGCGATCAATGATTAGGTGAATTCTAATGGTTTTAAAACTTAGTGTAGTGATGAACTGAGATCGAATCTAACAAGAATTAATTCTGTTCTCTTACTAATCTCCGACACCTTCGTAAACATCTCAAAACCTTCATACGTATCAATTTTTCTTAAATTCTTAAAGACCTAACAACCAACCTACTTGGCATTGTTAGTTCCCATTTAGTTTTACAATGTAATATAAATTAATGCTTCTTGTTCAAAGTCATAAAGCTTTTAGCAGAATTTAATGCTTATTCTAAATATCCAGTATCTTATCCTCTTGCATGTTGCACTTTACTGAGAATCCCTAAGTATAACGATAACCGCCATTAATATCCCATTACAACGCAAGAAAGCTGCCTGCAGCAGGTATTTCACTTCTCTCTTTGAGTCTAACAAATCTATACATGTGCAATATATATGTATATGTATTATAAATGGATACGCATAGAGTTGTATATGTGTATAGTGCTATATGTGACGCAGTTGCAGATATAAGGTAGTTGCGTAAGCATATAGTGGTGTATGCATATAATTATATACGTATAACTGTAAGCATATGTAGTTCTGTATGCAAATCTATACGTGTGCATATTTCTGTATATGCATATAACTGTATACATGTATAGTTTTATATGCAACATATTCGTAGGTGTGTAATATAGTTGTAAATGCATATAGCAGCATGTACACATCTTTACACGTGTATATAAGTATATATATATATATATAT
>NC_068983.1:57725505-57730127 GCF_001194135.2 Octopus bimaculoides | reverse complement strand
TATATATATGGTTGTATACGTACATAGGTATATATATATACACATTGAGATACATGCATGAAGTTGTATCCGTAATATCGTAGGTTGTGTTCTAAGGGATATCTCAGTTAGCAAATAAAACGCTATCCTTAATGTTCTGTTAGCCATTATAGGTTATAATATGAAGATATATGCGTATATATATTCCCCAAGATAAATATATTGTATAATGTTTCATAGAGCTTCACCTAGACCGAGATTAATTATGGTAATGGGGATTTGTTGAAGTCAGTCAACAAAGTTAACCAAGATATATTATACACATTTTGAATTTTCTATTTCTCAGGATACGTTTCTGAATATCATCACGATAAAAATGCCAACGCTATAATCCCTATCACATTTAATTTAAAGGAAATGAACAGGAAAACTTTTTAGAACGTTTGAAAAATTTGTGCAGCATATTGTTATGAAGCTTTGGTCCTTGAATTCAAACATCACAAAGCTAGACTTCCTTTAAAAGATAAAGACTCACTTTCACACATATACACAGTCGCACAAATATATTTAAACTTACATACTTGGATATACACTCTAAAACGCACAGAACAGATGTGATATACGTTTAATTTTACTCACACACATAAAGTACGGTGCAAAAGGAAGGACAGTGTCTTCTGATGAGAAGCAATCAGTTTTCTTCGAGAATTGACCAGGATACTATTTAGCTTCCACTATTATATATATATATATATATATATGTGTGTGTGTGTGTGTGTGTGTGTGTGTGTGTGTGTGTGTGTATTTGCATCATCATCATCATTGTTTGAAATCTGTTTTCCATGCTGGCATGGGTTGGATGGTTTGACTTGGGACTGGCAAGCCAGGAGACTGCACCAGGCTCCAGTCTGATCTGGCAGTGTTTCTACAGCTGGATTCCCTTCCTAACGCCAACCACTCCGAGCGTGTAGTGGGTGCTTGTTTTAGTGCCACTGGCACCGAGGCCAGAGGGGGATGGCATTGACCACAATCGGATGGTGCTCTTTACGTGCCATCAGCATGGAAGCCAGGTGGCGCTGGCATCGGCCACATTAGGATGGTGCTTTTTACGTGCCACTGGCACGGGATCCACAACTACAATTTCCATTTGATTGTGATTTGATTTGATGCTGATGCACTTGACTAAATACGTCTCCTCAAGCACAGCATGTCACCCTACAATCCAAGATACTTTTGAGTGGGTTGGTTATGCAACACTAGTGTAGGTTACAGCTGTGAACTCACTTTATTTGCCGGGTCTTCTCAGTCACAGCATATCTCCAGAGGTCTCGGTCTTTTGTCATTGCTTAGAGAGAGGGAGAGAGAGAGAAGGAGAGGAGAGAGAGAGAGAGGGGGAGAGAGATAGGGGAGAGAAAGAGGGGAGAGAGAGAGAGACTTAAAGTCATAGCACCAATTGAATGTTTTAAGTTCTAAGCCTAAAATAGATGATACTAAATATGTTCTTTTATTATAGACTGACGATGGTAGTTGTTAATGGTAAACAGCAATATTACATATCGTAATAATGTAGCCAAGGATTTCTGATGCCAGTTTGTAGCAGGTGTGCTAACCTAAAAGAAAAGATTAAATTTCATACCTAAAATTGCTGCCAGAACATTCAAGAACTTTATAAGGAGTGTATAAAAAAAGAACCAGAGATTCAACTCTGTTGGGGATGATGCAAAGAATGGCTTGTTTCAGTTGGAAGCTATGTATCTTTTCAGTCTTATGTTTGTTGAGACAATTTCCATTTCTTGTCTTTACTAGAAAACTATTCCAATTATCACAGACAATTTTTTTCCGTTCTTCTTCTTGCAATTATTTCTTGATTCATTTATTTGTCAATAGTGATCACGTGATCTACCAGACTATCGGATGTTGCTGTGCATCGCTGGTCATAATGCATCGTTTTAGCTTTCAAATGATGTCACCTCACTGGTCAGGTGAGAATACTGTCCTTAACAGGATCGACCGTTTACAACTTAATGGAATGGTGCAATGTGAAATGAACTGTTTTGTTCAAGAACACAACGTGCAGCCAGTCTGAGAATTGAAACTGCAACCCTACGATCGTGAGGCCAACATAACTAACTTTCATATATTTGTCAGAAGTAAATATTTATTTCTTTATTGCCCACGAAGGGCTATACATAGAGGGGACAAACAAGGACAGACAAAAGGATTGAGTCGATTACATCAACTCCAGTGCATAACTGGTATATACATGAGAATACATACATAAAGCAAAACATACAAATCTGCACGTATACATACATACACACATACATACATACATACATACGCACCACTACTGATCCGTCCTTGTTCTTTTCCTGTCCTTTTTTGTATCGTCTAACTGTCTAGATGTTTTGTTGTCGTCTGTTACGTTCTTGCTCCATTTTTCGTTTTCTTTATATATGTATATGTATATATGAAATGTTGTCAAAAAGTATCTGACCGTTTCGGTATTTGTACATATCACACCTGCAAATTACTTCCTTTGGTAATTCACATCCTTCTCCCACCAGTTCTGCCACTGCTGGTAACACCTCTGGAACATCTCTAGAATGCTATGGAACTCTGCCGTCACTTTTTCATAATTTCCTCAAATCGGTTTTTTTTGTCTAGACCCTTCATTAAATTGAAGGATAGCTCAATACCTTTCATCAGGGTACATATTTTTTTGTCTTTGAATAGAAGCAGGTTACAGTGTTACTGATATGGTGTTGAATGAGTGCATGTAATATATTTACGTATCTATAAAAGAAAGCTATTGATGTCATCACTATTTTCACTCACTCTCTGTGAATGATTTGAATCTTCCATATACCATGTAGGAGCATTGAGAATGCTCCTACATGGTTTCTTGATCGTCTAGAAATAGCCGTTAAGCTAACCTAAATTGAACTGGTGTTAGCGATGGACATAATTTTGAACCCCAAAATAACATAAATCCATTATTATATACAAATAATCTTGATTAGTCATGAGGTAAACTTCAACTAACACAAATTCTCATCTGAATGTGACATATCTGTTACTTCTTTACTTACACACTAAACATTACTTTCAACAACAGCGTTTCTTTATCATACCAGAAGAAACTTCTGTCTTCTTAACCCAAACACTACAAATGTATATGTTCTGCCTGTTCTTCTCCAAACCTTTCATCCACTTCAACATTTCTTGTCTATTTCCTCGACTATTTCTCATTCACATTATTCGACATCATACCCAGACAAAAGTTATTTCAGCCAAAAAGACCAAAATCGTCTTTGCTTAAACAGTTTTAAAACCTCATGTCGCCTGGCAAGACAAAATTTCAAAGTCACTATCACACTTTTCTTTGAGATCATATACGTATACATAAGGTGGTGAGCTGGCAGAAACGTTAGCACGCTGGGCAAAATGCTTAGCGGGATTTCATCTGTCTTTATGTTCTGAGTTCAAATTCTACTGAGGTTGACTTTGCATTTCATCCTTTCGGGGTCGATAAATCAAGTATCAGTTGCGTACTGGGGTCTATCTAATCGATTGGCCCCCTCCCCCAAAATTTTGGAAGCAATTATGTAATTATGCTGCAATCTTCTTACCAGACAGTCACAAGGACACCAAAACTAGTTGTGAAGCAGGGCGGGGAAGGGGGCAAAGATGCACACACACACACACACATATGTGGTGACAGATATGTAGGACTTCTTTCACGGTACAGAGTTTCCAGCTTTGTCAAAGCTGAGGCTGTAGTAGAAGACACTTGCCCAAGGTGCCACAGAATGGAACTGAACCCAAAACCACGTGGTTGGAAAGCAAGCTTTTTACCACACAGCCAGGTGAAATTATTTTACCACCTGGGAGTGAACTAAATGTCTAAATAATTTTTTTTGTTTCGTCAAGCTGTAATCCGGTATGTCAATTGATTTTTCAATGATGTTAAGAAATTAATTCTTCAAATATTTGCAAAAGCATGCAAATTCTTAAATGAAAAAAAGAAATTTAATCATATTTAAAAAAATAATATCTTAAATTCACACCCATCTTTGAAAGAGACTGTTGCAAAGCATCTAATTCTTCATTCTGTCATATGGTATTACCAAAATTCATTATTTAATTTTTTTGATGAGTTAATTATAGTAGCAGGTATTTAATTTAAGCAATGATATCTTAGTATGTCTCCGAGAGTCTGCATATGGTATTGCATAGATTAGATGACATACACCAACTATGAGTACAAAATAAATGTTTTAATCTACAATTAATATTTAATTCTGTTTAGCCTTAGTTAATTAGAATTCCTCTTCAATCATGTACCGGAAAATGTAATATTTACTGGTGACGTACTGACGACTACAAATCACAAAGGTCTGAATGCTTTGAATCCTCCGTATACGATGTAGGAGCATTGCGAATGCTCCTACATGGTTGCCTGATCGTCTAGAAATAGCCGTTAAGCTAACCTAAAATCTCATCTTGTCATGCTGGAAACAAATGGAGAAATTGCATGATGTAGTCGTGTGGATATTTGGATCTTGTCAAACCGCTCAACCGATGCCAGCATGGAAAATGGATATTAATAACAAATGTTGTTTATACATGCCTGCATATAT
>NC_068983.1:57707647-57725407 GCF_001194135.2 Octopus bimaculoides | reverse complement strand
TATATATATATATATATATATATATATATTTATGTATGTATGTATAGATGTGCATACACACGCGCGCACACACACAAACACGTGCACATAAGCCAAATAATGAGACAAAGAAATCCTCTAACACATCTTTAATTATTCGTTATAGTTGTTTCTGTACCAACTCTGCTTGCAATGCTAGTTTAAACAAAAAATATAGATAGATAGATAGATAGATAGATAGATAGATAGATAGATAGATTCATACATACATACCAGTGGTGACTTAGGCACTCAGGCTGTTCAGGCTTAGCCCGAGTATAAATTTAATAAAGTGAATGCGTATTTGCAAGCTGATTTAATTCCTGCCAACACTGACTTCAAGTATGTAATTACGGCCAATAACCCAGGTTCCTTTTATTGAACCTGATCGCACTTCATTTATTTTCGTTCAGTGTCTGGCGGTCCCCTTAACAACCCCTTCCACACATCTACTCCTTACCATTTAACAAAATAATCAACACCATGCACACCAACACATTTAAACAGTATATTCATACACCTACACGCACGCAAACTTATTTTCTCCTTCTTCAGTTACAGTCCCACATGTTACTCATTCATAAAGTAACAAGTATAGACTAGTACACCTATATTTGCCGACACCTGCTACTTATGTAGCCTCTACTTTACTTAAGGTATCTAACCAGTATGACACACAAAACAGCCTCGTACTCACACACACGCATAAGCAGAAAGCAAACACATTGAGACACAAACATATATACGCATACACAAACACATACATTAATTTTTGATTTAAAGTAATGATACATTTCTAGAATCAGAATTACTTCAAATTTTAAAAAGAATTGAAGTCTGCATAGAAACAGTTGAATAAAAATGCTTATTATATTTCTTTTCTTAGACAGAACTAAATTTTAGTCCAAATTCTGCCAGTGTTAGCTTTACTTGTCACTATCCAATGATTAAGAAAATAATAAGTACCAGTGGCATCAAAGGGTCATTTGATTAAAATATAACCTGTCACAAAACATTTGAAAATGTACAAATATCTTTATATACACTGTAAAGAAAATGAGTGATTACAGGTCGTCGTTGACTTATGACCACAATTGGTTCTGACTGACTGGTTGTAAGTCAATTTGGTTGTAAGTTGGTCTATAGACATACATAGCTTTCTTTTATATTTTTACATTCTTAAGGTACATTCTCATGTAGATATGTCACACACAGCATTCTATATTATACTACAACAGTGTTATTTGTTCGGAGTCTCAAGCAGTTGTCTAAGAAACAACTACGAAGCTGCTTCGATGTCCTCGCAACAGGATATTCATCTAACACTTCGGATAACCAGAGTGGCTATCGAAAACCAAACCTAGGGTAAGCATTTGTGAGCTGACGTTATCCGTAGATGGGTTAATGTCTAAGGAATTAAACCTATTAGATTTCAATTGGACTATTATATATTAATACTGCCAGGAGCCGGCCCTCCAATCGCCGTTAAGTTGATTGGTCGTAAGTCGGATAGGTCGTAAGTTGACGATGACCTGTATTTGTAATTAATTTAAGTTATAAATATTTCTAATTATCATTAGGTGGAATAAATTTCGAGGATGCGTTACCTGATCCAGGAACTACAGGAGGTGTTCAGACTTGTTGCAAGTCTTTCTTCCGGATCCATTGCAGGTATCTCAGGGTTACAAATACACGCACACATAGGGCCAGCCCTAAGGTTGCTGGCAACCCGGGTAGGTTGACCTTTGGTGTGTACAAGCTGACAGTCGTAGAAATTTCCTTGTCTTTGTCACGCCCTCCTTCACGCCCCCTAGTACATGGTGCCCTAGGTGACTGCTAGAGTTACTGGTAACTTGAGCCGACCCTGCATACACATATACACACAGATGCACACGCACACACACACACACACACACACACACACACAAATACAGACATAATACAACTATTATATACATATATGACTTATCTGGTCGAAACTGCGAGGTCCCTGTCAATAATATTCTTGTCTAAGAATGATAAGCTTGTACTCTACAAAATTATAGAGTTACCCATCAGATTAATGTAAAATTGTTTTTATTATAATTGAACATAAAAACAAACATTAACGCACACATACACGCACATATATATATATATATATATATATATATATATATATACACGTGTGTGTGTGATTTCCTTTTTTATTCATGAATGTTTTGGCAAAGAACTGGAGACATTAGTCTTTCTGTTATCTACCACATCAGCGATAATAATTCATTATTCATTTGGGAGAAAACAAAGACGTAATTCATTGCTGTAAGAGAAACGGCAGGAAAAAAAATCAAAAAGAAAAAAATCGGACAAAATTATAGAAAGGAAAAAAAAATTAGAAAAGAACCCAAAAAGAAATATTCGTCTTGGTGTCTGTCTGACAGATAAATTAAAGAGTGAAGGAATATATTCTGCTAGTAATCTGCAGTGAGAGAGATAAAGCCTATCAGCACATCATTACTTAATATTATCATCTTCCATTGTTACTTTCTTTGTTTCAATAGCGAAGTGTGAAAATTCCCTGGTGACTGTTATTCCCCAAGTGAGTTCATTAATATACATTTATAATAAGAAGACGTACCACAGTATTTTAGTGTTATATATACAAGTGAAACACTATCAAAAAAGATTTCGTATGATTTTTAGCTTTCTCTGAACGTTTAAGTATTTAATGAATCTTATAATTTTATGTGTACTGAAAGAAAGCTGATTCTACAACTCATGAATACGGCCTAGAAAAAAGACAAAAAAAAAACAACAAAAAAAAACAAGCAAACATCAATTTTTACCAGACTGGAAAATTCTATAGTGCTGTATTCATCGATGTCTTTTTATCTTTTATTGGTTTTAATCATCGTACTGCAAGCACGCTGAGGGACCACAGCTTTGAAGGGTTTTAGTTGAACAAATCCACCCTTGTACCTATGTTATGTTGATGAGAGAGAGAGAGAGAGAGAGAGAGAGAGTGTGTGTATGTGTGTGTGTGTGTGTGTGTGTGTATGAGGGTGTGTGTGGGTGGGTGCTTGGCCTAGTGGTTTGGGTGTTGAACTCATGGTCACGAGGTCGGGATTTCGGTTTCTTGACTGGGGGTACGTTGTTCTTGAGCAAAACACTTCATTTCACATTACTGTGTGATCACTTAGACACCTGACGCGTGGCACACCTTACACCTGTTCAGGCAACGTCGATTTGGTGGAGAGAAAGTGAGCTAATATGCAGCCCATACATTTGATCTCTATAAACAAATCATTCGTGCAGGTCGTTCCGCAAAAGCTGAATCCTCATACATCGTCACACACACATACACATATTTCTTTATTGCCCACAAGGGGCTAAACATAGAGGGGACAAACAAGGACAGACAAAGGGATTAAGTCGATTACATCAACCCCAATGCATAACTGGTGCTTATTTAATCAACCCCGAAAAGATGAAAGGCAAAGTTGACCTCGGGGGAATTTGAACTCAGAACAAATTGCCAGAAGACGAAATACTGCTAAGCACTTCGCCCAGCATATATGTTGTAATATGTATTCTTAAGAGTCAAGCACATCAGCTCGTAGAATACCAGGAATGGTTAGGTCCGATAACATAAATCTCACAGGAAAATAAACAACGGTGAAGAATTCTAATGTAGGCAGGATATTTTCAATATGCAAGTACCAAATCCATTTTATAACCACAAATCCCATTCACAAGTGGGTTTTTGGTGTGACGTATGTATAAAAAGTAAACACAAATGGTGTTTAAAATTTACGACAGCTGTTTCGGTAGAATTTTATTTAATGCAGTGAGAAATGATGATATCATAATATACATTCCACAATCATCAGATAAAATTTTAAACATGCAATATTTTAAAGATAGACCAGGATGTAGCCAACATAGTGGTATGTATATTATGATGTAAACTTTTATGACTGCATTAAATGAAATTCTACCAAAACAGCTTTTATATATTTTAAACGCCATTTGTGTTTAGTTTATATATGCACACGAAGAGCATTTTCTAGTTTTCATCCATCATTTACATTCACAAAGTATTGTTCGGTTTACAGCTATAATAAAAGAAACCAGTCAACGAATTCCGCACAGTGGAAGCGAACCCCTGACCATGTGCTTTCTAAGTGAATTTCTTATCCATACAACCATGCCTATGTCTAAACCGCTTTGATGAAATGAGACTAGATTAAAATACTAAAAGAAATTTTGTTTTGCACAAAGTGTTTCAATCATAACAACAAGGTGAGAAAAGGAATTTTATAATATTAATCAAAACAACGAGGATTGCGATGGTGGTGGTGGTGGTGGTGGTGGTGATGTCGGAGTAGTGGCCCTTGCAGTTGTTATTTATGGCTGTGGTAGTGGCAGTTGTCGTAGTGGCGGTTGTAATATCAACAGTAGTTGTGGCGGAGGTGCTAGTAGGGGTGACTGGTTGTTGTTATGTGGTGGTGTTGGTGGTGACAACGGTTGTAGCAATAATATTTGTTGTTGTCATGATGATGGTGGTGGTTGTTGCTGTTTTTGTTGTTGTTGTTGTTGTTCTGGTGGTGGTGGTGGTGGTGGTAGCGGAGTAATAAATAACGAGAGTTGTTTAATGTTTGTAATTAACTTCCTTTTCACTGTATTGGAATAACCAATGGCGAAAAGAAAAAGGGCTTCTTGGAGTAAGTTCAATGGCAGAACCATTCATGTCTATGATAGAAACAAGATCCTTCGAGAATAGCTTTTATATTTGAATAATCAGAGCTGCTTAGAGATCAACATCAGATCAATCAGCAGTGAAGAACTTATATGATGAAGTTAACATTAATAATGTCAATTTTCTTCATTACAAGAGTAAAAGGCTTAAGGAGATTGTTTTAGTACAGAAGGTAACCAAATAATAAAGGAAAAGAAAAGGTAATAAAAGAAAGAATAAAAGAATATGAAAAATAAAATGAATTACAATAGAGATTTGAAATAGTGAGGAAGAGAGAGACGGGGAGAGAGAAAGAGAAAGAGAGAGAATTGGTAGGTTTACCTAATCTTAAATCTCATAATAGATTTGAGGTCTGCAAAGAAAAGAGATAGAGGAATTTGGTTATGGTGGTTGAGAATGGGTAGGTGGGTGAGTATTTGAGGAAAGAAATATATCAATAAATTCTTTGGAAATGGTTTAGACTATTACGTCTAGTGGTAATACTTTGCTCTGCAGGAAATGAAGAAGCTTGAAGATACCATCATCAAACAATTTTGTCTCCTTTCTAATCTATCTATCTATCTATCTATCTATCTATCTATCTATCTATCTATCTATCTATTTACCTATCTATCTATCTATCTATCTATTTATCTATCTATACACACACACACATACACACACACACACACACATTTATCTTTCTTCCAATCTAATTATATATCTATCTCCCTGTCTGTCTGGCTGTCTATGGTTCTGTCTTTCTGTCTATCTATCCTGCTTTCTATCTATCCATCCATCCACCCCTCCATCCATCCATCCATCTATCTATCTATCTATCTATCTATCTATCTATCTATCTATCTATCTATCTATCTATCTATTAATGCCTATGTCTGCCTATCTGTTTATTTATCTCTATCTTTAATAAAGACATATAGAATAGCATTTTGTTACTGTGTAAGTTTGAAATAATAATAATAATAATAATAATAATAATAATAATAATAATAATAATAATAATAACAATAATAATAATAATAGCATATAAAAAATGACGTGGAGCCACGGTTGAAACACACGAAGAAGGCAGGCGTTAGCAAAACTGAAAATTGTGTAACTAAAGAAAAATTTAAACAAGAAACTAACAAAGACAAACATGGAAGAAAAAGAAAATGTACAGTCAGTTTGCAAGAGATGTGAATGCCAAGATAGATGCAGAGGACTGGTGGTTATGGATGAAGAGGAGTGACCTGACGATAGGGACAGAGGCACTCATAGGTGCAGCTCAAGAACAAGCATTAAGGACCAACTATATGAAGTCCAGATTAGACGGCACTACTGACAGCGATAAATGCAGAATGTGTAGTGAGATGGGTGAAATGGTATGGCACGTCGTTAACAAATGCCTGATATTGGCACAATACGAATACAAAAGACGCCATGACAATGTGGCAAGAATGATCTGTTGGGAGCTCTGAGGAAATCACGGCTTACAAAGAACAAAGACACGGTATGAGAAATCTCCAGAAGCAGTCACTGAAAATGGGAATTGCAAAATCCTGTGGGATGCGATGATCCAGTGCGATCACTCGACCAGACATCGGAATCCAGACATTGTTGTGGTGAATAAAAAAGAAAGAACATGCATGATAATTGACATAGGTGTGTCGTTCAACATCCTTAAACAACCTTATTCAGGGACCTTTTGAGTGGGGTGGGCTACTCAACCTGAAGAAAATTCTAATTGGGTCCCACCTGTAAGGTCATGTGCTGTTTATCTAGCTAGGAGATCACCATGTCGCACACACATGGTTGTGATGCATGTGCCTGGTGTACCCTTATCAGACGGGTAGTCACGATAGGTGTACTGGGCTTCGTATATTTTACTCCAGTGTCATTTTGATGGCATGCACGGCTCTCTCACTCGATGATATACATGTATGCATACATATATATGTATACGTTCATTCTCACATACAAGTACCCACACACACGCACATCACAAATAATCATTTCTACTATAGGCACAAATCCTGAAATTTATGGGAAGGGGACTTGTTGATTACATCAACCCCAGTGTTTTACTAGTGCTTAATTTATCGATTCCAAAAGGATGAAAGGCTAAGTCGACCCGGCGGAATTTGAACTCAGAAAGTCAGGATGGACAAAGTGCCTTGAAGCATTTTTCCCAGTGTTCTAGCGATTCTGCCAGCTCTCCAGTGATAATAAGAGTATAAAACTACCAACAGAAAATCTATTTTAAATAACGATAGTGAGCGTAATATACATATTTACTCTAGTCTGGCTATTGGGCATATATGAACATGTTTTCTTTTCGTGACATGCTTAATCTTTTGTCCAGTTTAACATGACCACTTGGTCCCTGCATTCAGAGTCCACTCTACTCTAATGCAAATATTCAGACCATGTACCTTGCCTGTGGATCACTTCTGTTATTCCTCCCATGAGTCTCAGAGACTCATAGAAGGTTGTTTTTATCTTTACATTCACTTTTGACAGAATTCTGCTTTATGCATGCCATATAACGCCTCATAACTCTTTTTATTTTTTGGAATTTTCAGAAAATGTTTATGAATTTGTATTCTACACACGGGAATTCATAGCATTATGCAAAAACCACGATAAAAAATTTTTGCTGCATAATTTAAGGGCTATTTAACTGTTATTTTTAGCACATCTCATGACCACCTCATGTCCTTCTCGTTTGTTTGTCAGTTGACGTATTGATGTTTTTAATATCTTTCTCCCAATAAACACATTTAATGGTTTGTTGCTGGAATTTAAGCCAAAAATTCGGACTGCCCATTCGTTTTTTTTTTAAACTGTGATTATAAAAATAAATTCGAAATATTAGAATTTTTTTCCAATCTTGTGTAGAATACAAATTCGAAAAATTTTCTGGAAATTCCCAAAATATAAAGAAAATTTACGAGGGGTTATATGCCGTGCGTAAAGCAGAATTCCGCCTCACTTTTTATCGATTCCTTTATTTGGCTGTGACCACATTCAGGCATTACAACCTTCAAGAGTTATTTGTTAAATTTTGTTCTTGCTCCAATATTTTGTGTGGTAACTAATTCATTTTTCTTGTAACATTCAAAAATATGCAAAAGGCATTGGAGTGCAGGGAGTTAACTCAGTTAGACATGAAGAATGAAAGGCATTCCTGGTCAAATGCACCGTTTTCCTCTCTGATGCTCATATATCAATGTGTTATTGATAGACTTTTTTTACAGCTTTTGTTTACCAAATTTCTTTCATAGGTGCAGGAGTGGCTGTGTGGTAAGTAGCTTGCTTACCAACCACATGGTTCCGCGTTCATTCGCACTGTGGGGCACCTTGGGCAAGTGTCTTCTACTATAGCTTCGGGCCGGCCAAAGCCTTGTGAGTGGATTTGGTAGACGGAAACTGAAAGAAGCCTGCCGTATATATATATATATATATATATATATATATATATATATATATATATATATATATATATATATATATATATATACGAAACAGCTGATGAAGGCTGGAGGGTATATCAGCCGAAACGCTGTGTTAACAGCAAACAAGATGAGGACAAATATCCATCAAATGTAAATAATGTAAAATAAGAGATTACACTTTGGCACATTGGTCTACACAAAACTATTGGAAATGACAGTGACTGTGGTGTAACATATTACCTGATTCAACTTTCTTCATTATCAGAAAAGAATAAAATTGAAGACATGTCACTTTGCTGTTGCCTCTTTGGTTTTGTATATTGAGATGCTATTTATCTAAGACACTGGAAAATAAAACACAAACCAAAACATGAATACATCATGGGGTAATAAGCTTCATAAGAGTCGCTAAATATTTGACGATTTTCCTAATTGTTCTCTGCTTGAAACTTGCTAAACCATGTTCTTCTAGTTTGATGCGTTTCTTCGTCATTACAAGGAATCAATACAGTCTTCTCATTGTATGTAGACAAATTTATACCTTCTGGCCTTTTTGTCGTTATGTAATCCTACAGAAACATTTTCTGGTATTATTGCTGCATCAAATTTTTCTTGGACGGGTAAGAATTATTGCTGAAAGAGGTGTTCAGAGAATAAGAGTCTCAAGTATTTCTTGTCCATTGTCAGCAGCCACCCTCTACATATGTTATCGAACATCGTCGTAATCATCATCGTCGTTTAACATCTACTTTCCATGCTGGCGTGGGTTGGACGGTTTGACTGGGGACTTGGTGAGCCAGAAGGCTGCACCAGGTTCAATCTGATCTGGCAAAGTTTCTACAGCTGGAAGCCTTTCCTAACGCCAACCACTCAAAGAGGGTAGTGGGTGCTTTTACGTGCCACCGACACAAGGGCCAGTCAGGCGTTTCTGGCAACGACCATTCTCAAATGTTGTTTTTTACATACTACCTGCATGGGAGCCAGTCCGGTGGCACTGGCAAGGACCACGCTCAAATGTTGCTTTTCACATGCCACCGGCATAAGTGCCGGTAAGGCGACGCTGGCAACGATCATGTTTTTCGGAAACGTAAACGTAGTTTTGCAGACAGAGTAGTGTACCAGTAGCAGCATTTCTTGATTCTCCAAAACAAACTAATGAATGACTCAATGAATTCTGGAAGGGACAACAATTTGAGTAAATGCAGAATCGTCTGCTTTCATGCTACACCTGGCAATAGCTGTGCTGAACATATGGATGTGTATTATTTCCATTATTTACATTTGACGGATATTTGTCCTCATCTTGTTTGTTAACACAACGTTTCAGCTGATGTACCCTCCAGCCTTCATTAGGTGTCTTGGGGGAAATTTCGAACCTGGGTTCTCATTCCTAAGGTATTTTTCGATGTTGTTGTTGTTGTTATTATTATTATTATTATTATTATTATTATTATTATTATTATTATTATTATTATTATTATTATTATTATTATTTAGGTCACTACCTGGAATCGAAATCGGAATCTTGGGGTTAGTAGCCCATGTTCTTAACCACTATGCCATATACCCAAGACACTTAATGAAGGCTGGAGGGTATATCTGCCGAAACGTTGTGTTAACAACAAACAAGATGGGGACAAATATCCATCAAATGTAAATAATGTACATAATTCCTCATCTCTTAAATATAGAACTGATCTGGATGTGTGTTCTGAAATATTTTGCTTCTGATGAACCAATTCTGTTGTAGTTCATTAGGTAAATCCAGAATTTCTTGAGTACGGATTAAAACAGATTTACAACGTATACGAAAATCAGGATAGGCTAATGTTCCTCGAGTATGTTCTTTATTACTGTGCTGCAACGATGGCTATTAAACCATAAGCATGAAGTGTCACACTGATTGCGACATCTGCTACTGAATCTATGTCATGCTGTCTCGAAACATTCAACATCCTGCTTTGTATGTTTAAACGATTAATTCTTATCCTAAGCTATTAAATGCCGTCTTTGTTCTTGAAAAAAAAAATCAATGGCGTGTTGGATGACGTTACTTAGTATCATGATATAAAATCTGTTTACATTGCTTTTTAGGAACTTATTTTGCTGCTTAATGCTGTTCACTATTTTGTATCAACATCCATTCACGCAGTTCTTTCTGTGGTTCTCCAAAGTGTCACACATTATGATCCACAAGTTTTTGCTACTCATCACAAAGAATTTTCCATACTCGTCTTTATTGCATAGCATCTTGTTTCAAGATACGTTCATGATGTTCACGAGAAACTTGTTCTATCTGCATCCGTTTCTCAGCATTTCAGCCAAAATTCATCCTCACTTCTTTTTTGAGAGTTGTTTTTGTACTTCTTTATACTGATCAGTGTGGAGGTGCAATGGCTCAATGGTTAAGATAGCAGGCTCGTGGTTGTAGGATTACCGTTTCGATTCCCAGACCGAGCGTTGTGAGTGTTTATTGAGCGAAAACACCTAAAGCTCCACGAAGCTCTGGCAGGGGTGGTAGTGAAACCTGCTGTACTCTTTCTCAAAACCTTTCTCTCACCCTTTCTTCCTGTTTCTGTTGTACCTGTATTTCAAAGGGGCCAGTCTTGTCACACTCTGTGTCACGCTGAATCTCCCTGAGAACTACATTAAGGGTACACATGTCTGTGGAGTGCTCAGCTATTTGCCTGTTAATTTCACGAGCAGGCTGTTCTGTTGATCGGATCAATTGGAACCCTCGACACCATAACCGACAGAGTGCCACAAAAATCACTGATCAACATTTTTGAACGCCAATGCATTCTAGCTGCTCTTAGGAAAGTTGCCCATGTGCTTGTCTTCACCAACGTACATTCAGTTGTCTGATTTTTTTCTCTTTTCAGCTTCATTCATTCCTTGTCTCTTTGTTGCTTGTTATCACATTGTTGCTGTTTCCCTGCCACAAATTTTGCGCTGCTCATTTATATTCGGTCATTCATTAAATGAAATGTCAAAATGTGCTTCAATCGTGTTATATCGCACATTCGGATGACCTCTACTCAACTACCCCGACATCTAGACTTCTCCCTCTATATCTACGTATTGGGCTAGCCTACTTCATCGTCTGGGGGGCGTCGACACAACAAACTGGCTACAGTTAACGATAGAAAAATTATGTAATCGAAAGAAATCCATTGCTTAACGCATTCTGGTTGCACATGATGTCAATACGGATCTGATATATTATTTCATAAATAGGACATTGATCTTGTATCTTATATATTTTACTGGATTCAGTTATATGTCTCTGGCCATGTTGGGCACCGTCTTGAAGGTTTTGGTCGAAGAAATCAGCCCCAGAACTTCATTTTGGGCTTCTTTTGACCTCTTTTGTCGGCCAGCTAAATTATGGGGATGTAAACAAACCAACATTGAGTGTTACGTGGTGATTGGAGACAAACATAAACACAAAGTCATACATACGGAAACACAACCACATACACACGCCAATACATACACACACACACACATACACACACAGACATATATATATATATATATATATATATATGTGTGTGTGTGTGTGTGTGTGTGTGTGTGTATGTACATATGTGTTTGTGTGTCTGTGTTTGTCCCCCCCACCATCGCTTAGTGACCGACGTTGGTATGTTTACGTCCCTGTAACTTAGTGGTTCAGTATTAGAGACCGATAGAATAAGTACTAGTCTTACAAAGAATAAGTCCTGGGGGCAATTTGTTCGACTAAGGGTGGTGCTTCAGTATGGCCGCTGTTAAATGACTGAAACAAATAAAAGAGGAAATGGATGCGTAGCGTTCGATCATATAATAATATAAATAATATATAAATATATGCATATATACATATATACACACATACATGTACATATCTACATATGTATGTATACATACATGCATGTATGGGTACAGAACATTAAAAAAACGGGGACAAAAAGAGAAACGAGACAGGCAACGTAAAGAACATTCTCTTCATCAGTTGTCCCCTGTTTTATCTACTCCGCGTTTCGAAGGTAGGGACAAATATATATATGCATACACACGCACACACACACACACACACACACACACACACACACATACATACATAGTCACTGTCTACCAAAGTCATTCACAAGGCATTGCTTGACCTGAGCTATAGTTTCACACCGTGGGACTCAGCTACCAAAAACCACGTGGTTTTAAAGGGAGATTCTTAGCCCCACAAACACCCACACACTTGATATTTTTCTAAAAACATTAAAGGAACTAAATATTATTTTCTTACTGTGCTTTCTTAAAATTTGAAATATTTTTGACTATGAGAAATAAATATCATATACATAATAATGAAATTTTCATATCATACACAGGACAAACCTTACTTTTCTTGCTCGTTTAATTCATTCTACTTATGAATACATACTTATTTATAATAAAATATTCATAGTATTTTCTATAGTTTCAGTTATTGAGAATTCCTTTTAGAATAGAATATATGTTCGACTTCTTGGATTTTATATTTTCCTAATAAAGTGAAAGTTTCTTATGAGACTTCAATGAATAAATTGAATAAATTCACTTTTCTTTCGTTTCTGCAAATAAATTATTTGAAAATCATCTTGATCTGATGATAAAGTGTGACAGATGGAGTCTTCTTCAATGAAGGCTATATAAATAATTTCGTTTTTGGATTTGGTTTGCAAGACTTTTTATGTGAGTTCGTGTGTTGAAGTATATTCTGTTGTGTCTGGGGAGAGTTATTTTCTTTTTGTGCCTTATAATTTAACACACTCAGCAGTAAAATTTCCACTTACTGCTTTTTTATTTTTCTAAACTTTTCGTTGCGTCTTGCAAACTTTTCAATAGTTTTTGGAAAAATAAAGAAGAAATAACTGGAAACTTTACCAATATGTGTGTTAAATTATTAGGCACCAAAAGAAAATGACTCTCCCCAGACACAACAGTATTCTAATAATATTCTGATATTGTTTAACTAAAGACGTTTATTTTTGAAATATTTCATTTCACATTTGGCACAATCAGTACATACGACAATATCTACATTTAGTTGGATATCATTTCTATAAACAATGATCCGAATCAAGGTTCGATTTTCATCATTAAGTTGTCTTTTGTGACTGATTCGAAAGGGACTTGGTTAATATTTCTAGCAAGTCGAATAATTAGATAATAGTCCCTCACACCTGTAAAGCTGTATGTGTATGCTAGTAATTTGTGGAGCAGACAATGAATGCCAAAAGAAATATTATTATAATGATTTTATTCACAATTTTAATATAATATTATTTATATTGGACAGATAGGTGTCCCCATCTTGTTTGTTGTTTTCACAACGTTTCGGCTGATGTATTTTCCAGCCTTCATCAGGTGTCCTGATGGAATTTTGAACCCAGCCCTTTATTTGACTAATGGGGTACTCTGTTCGCATTCCTAAATATCTTTTGCTGATGTTATTATTATCATTATTATTTATTCAAGTCACTGCCTGGGATTGAACCCGGAATCTTAGAGTTAGTAGCCCGCGCTCTTAACCACTACACTATATGCCCGTGACTTGAATGAAAAAAAAAAAACAAGATCACTCAGTGGGCGCAAACCTCCACCAAGGCAACACCAATGTCCTCTCGACGATTAGCCGGAGCTGATGTTTGAAATGAGAATATCTGAAATATACTTGACTGCTCTCACAAACGAGAATATTAAAAAGGAACCCTACCGCTCTCAAAAATGAAATAAAAGAAACAGGGAAAATAACCCAGAATCCTTGTCTTTTGCTGGATCGGTCCCAATGGTAGTCATGAAATATGAATATGGCTGTAGAAAATTTAGTAACAGTAATAAATAGTTTATCCTTATCTAATACAAACCAAAATTTACAAATTCACCATTCAAAATAGTTTCAAAAGCAGAGGTAATAATAGTAAGCTCTACTCAAGAATTTTGGCTTTCTCTTCTCTTAAATTCTGGCCTTCCTTTAGTATTCCTGTTGTTTTAGATCGATGTATAGATGTACGTATATATGTAAGTATACTGTAAAATGTTAATGTGTATGTGTAATGTATAATGTAAAGATATGTTAGTGTTCTTTAATTTCTGAACGGTTTTGCTGCCGTTTGTTTATGTAGTTTGATTTCTACTAAGACAGAGACGCGAGTAAAATTAATAATAGAGAAACGAAAATAAAACTTTGGAAACAGCCTGAAGGGAGATAATTGAGAAAGACTTGAAAGTCAACGTAAGATCGTAATCTTGTATAGTAAATATAGTAACTAATGCAGAATCCTTGTTTGGTACCACATTCATCCCAAAATCTAATCGGTTCGTGCCAGTCACAAGGTTAAACATCCCTGGAAGTTTCATCCGAATCCATCTCGTAGTTCTTGAGATATCTTGTCCACAGACAAACAAACAAACAAACACGACTGAAGACAATATCTCCGCCTTCGCTAAGGCAGAAGTAATAATACCAGCAAAAAGAATACCTTAGGAATGAGAACAGAGTATCTCAGTAGTCAAATAAAGGGATGGGTTTGAAATTCCACCAGAACACCTAATGAAGGCTGGAGAGTACATCAGCAGAAACGTTGCGATAACAACAAACAAGATGATGATACTTATCTGTCCATTGTAAATAATGTACATAATTCCACATTATAGAACAGCATTGATATAATATTTCGACGGAATTTCTTAACCCAAATACTATAATACATAAACAAAATGGTAAATGATGTTTCAGTAAATTGGCTTCATTCATAAGAAAGGACGTTTTTATGACACTTTTAAGATCTTAAAATTACTCTTTATCAGTATTTAAATTGAAAGTAATATATTCATCTTACAAAAAGCCTAATCGGGAGTTTAACTGACCGAAAAGTTTTCAAAATAGTTTTACCACCTCAAAAATATAATTGTTTCAAGTGTTTGAAGGAACTGCGTTAATCAATTCTAAATACGTTTCAAAGAGGAGTAATTGTTTAATTGGCTAAGGGTTTAATTAAATTTGCTTGTCTTTATTATCTTTCTCCATCTACTACCAGCCTGCCTGAGTTTAATATTTGTTTTCATCACAGTCAATTGTTGTATTTGAGGGTGAATTATTCACGGTCATGTTTTTGGTTATGTGCGATGGAAAAAATATACATTGACCAAAAAATAAAACACAAACCTTATTTTCATTTGTATTTCATATCTGAATTCAGTGAATAAGTTGAATGCATTATGTTTTTCTATCCTTTCTAACCAGTTGAGAAATTGATAGATTTGTTGGGGTCAGACAGAGTGCCATGCAGGATACGTTCTATCTATGTTTTGAGTTCAAATTCTGGCGAGGCCAATTTTTGCCTTCTTTCATTTGAGGTCGATAAAAAATGTAACAATGCAGAATAATGGAATAGCAGAACTAAAACGACGATTAACTATAATTTTTGTGGTGTTTTTTTTTTACGCAAATTTAGATTCTCAGTTTAAGTTCCACTGAGAGTATATACATATATACATACATATGCTCATTCGAAAACTGCAGATCCAATCCATCACTGGAACTGTAAAAATCTGCAAAACTTTCCAGAAGTTTATCATTTAAATATATATATGAGCATGTTTAGATATGTGACTATATGCATGAGAATACATACATAAAACATACAAATCTGTACATACATACAAGTATACATACATACAAACCTTGTTGTTGATGTTGAAATTTCAATGAAGGAACCTTGGATCTAAGTTAGAAACTGGTTCTTTCTCTATCGGCAAGAAATCTTGAAATAAACTGAATAATGGCATACATACATACATACATACACACCAATACTGTTTATACTTCCTCATTGTTTTTTCCCTCTATGTGATCTCACATGTGCAAATGAATGGGTCTAAGAGTGATCCTATAAATGTTTGTTCGATTTGCTCAATATATGTGCCAAATGTCCCTCAAGTCAGGTACGACAAGGTGAATAATGATCTTCTGCATGTTTTATGTTCAGAAATAAAACCAAAGGCCACGGCTTGAATGTCTTTGACTATTAGTTTATTTGATCAGATCTGCACTGGTTCTAAACAGCTCTAACAGCATTAAATACATTCAAACAATTCTATCAATTTTTATTATAAACTTTTATTATTCACCATAAAACCCAATTTAATGCATACACAGTAATCCCTCACCATATCATGGCTCACTTATCGCCCACTCAGTATATCGCGAATTTTTCAGGCTAATATATGTGAATTTATATCGCAGACTTCTCAATATATCGCGGATTTCTACGGCCGATTGGTGTTTACATTTTTTTAGATTTTAATTATTTCTGTGAGAGGTTTTGGAACGTAAACCCGTGATAGTCGAGTGATTACAGTACACTTTTTACTAAAATCAAAATTATAAAACGAGGGTGTCACAGCAAAATGTTTTTCCGGCTAATTAAAATTTTGGTCTCTAAATCAAAGAGCGTATTACATATCGTTTCTCCTGGAAGCACAAGGCCTTAAATTTGGGGGAAGAGATTAAGTCGATTACATCATCTCCAGTGCGTAACTGGCACTAATTTAATCGACCTCGGCGGAATTTGAACTCAGAACGTAGCGATGACCGAAATACCACTAAGCCTTTTGCTCGGCGTGCTAATGATTCTGCAAGCTTGCTGCCTGGAAAAGTATATTACATATAGTTGTTTATTATTTGCGGATTTCTATAATACTTTATTTTCAATTATTTAGACATTATCAGATTTGCTACTCATTAAATTTTGTGTAAAGCACGTGACCTGCTGATGGAATATTATTATGTTTATCTTCATTACACTCATTATAATTTTCAATATTTCATTAATGAAGCAAATAAACTTTAAACAGATTCTGTCGTAATAAACCAATGAAACAATTATTGATAACATAACATTTTTGTGTGCAAACATATTTTTCTTTCTGTAAATATTAATTTGAAAATAATTTTACACATGTTAATATTTCTGTCAACATATTTGTACACATAAATGTTACATATTTATTACTACACAATTTTCTTAATGTAAATGGCTATTATTTCCAATTTTCACTATGTAAACATCTTTATTCTTAGCGGAATGAGCGTTTTGAATATGAAAGCCATGCAAGTTAACCAGTTTGTGCATCATCAGCAAGTGATGGCATCATAAGTTTTATGGTTCTTGATGGAATCTGTATTAGCACTAAATAAACGTAAGTGGAAATAAATATTAACATATTAAGTATTGTGTTACTACTGATAAATTAAAGTTGAGTATTGTCAGCTTAAATTGTAAACAACATGCTTAAATGAACTATATGTACATACAGTTGCGGGCGTAGTTGTGCATCGGGTCAGGTGTGGCTGTGTGGTAAGAAATTTGCTTCCCAAACACATAGTTCCAAGTTCAGTCCTACTGCCAGGCAACTTGGGAAAGTATCTTCTACTATAGCCCCGAGCCAACCAAATACTTGTGTGCATATTTAGTAGACGGAAAATGAAAAAAATCACGTCGTATATATATATATATATATATATATATATATATATATATATAT
>NC_068983.1:57704643-57707242 GCF_001194135.2 Octopus bimaculoides | reverse complement strand
ATATATATATATATATATATATATATATATATATATATATATATACACACAATATATATATATATATGTGTGTATGTCTTTCTGTCTATGTTGCCCCGTAGCACCATGGGACAACTGGTGTTGATTTGGGTATGACTCTGTAACTTAGCAGTTTGGCAAAAATGACCGATAGGATAAGTGCCGGACTTAAAACAAGATTAAGCATTGGGATCAATTCATTCGACTAAAGTCCTTCAAAGTGGTGCCCAGCTTTATACATATATTAATATTTAGCAGAAGTGACAGTGACTCAAGGTACGGGAGTTTCGTGTGTTGACCCTTATCAAACTAGTTTGATAAGTGCTAACACACAAAACTCCTGTACCTTGAGTCATTTTGTTACTTCTGCGAAATATTAATTAAAATATGCACCTACTCGTTTTGTACGAGTGTTAATCACATGTATTTATGCAGATTTTTCTGGCAGCTTTGTAATGCTTGGACATTAATTAGAATTTGCTATGGAACAGATAAGTCTTGTTTTGACTTTCTCCATTGAAATAATCACACACACACACACATAATTATTAATTTAATATATAAATTGCTATAAATTGCAATTTTCCATGCAGAAAAAGAGAGTATATTTTAGATTAAAAAAGAACTTTGTTTATCTTAATTTTGAACGATAAAACATGTATAAGAAAAGCGCATTATTTATGGGATGACCCAATACTTGGAGCTTATTTGAACTGATAACAAATTTGTAAATATTCTACATGGTATTATTTCTAGTTTTATTTACTTCGACATTCACCATTACAAATATTTTACTTCACATTTTTTACAATTATAAAAAGCTCGAGATTCTTTCTGTTTCCTTTTCTGTTTTCCCCTTTCTGTTTTTATTTATTCCTTTTTTATGGAACTCCTCCATGTACACTCTCTACAAAGTGTCTAGAATTCCCTACAAAACAAACAGCAAGTCCTTTTCAGATAAGTCAATTGCATGTTAAAAACCCTTCGTTCTAAATGCAAGTACTTCTCCTTAACCATTTAACATTCAAATTACTCTGTCAAATGCATTGATTAATCATTCACTTTGCATTGAATTAATCATTCATCTCATAGTTTTGAGATTTCGATGACATGACTGTATAATTTATAGAATGATGTATAGTTTCGAGAGGCTGGATCAGGCTAGTTATGTACAACAGGTAGAATCTTTGGGTCTGATATGTCCAGATTGAATGCTAAAGAATTAAACGTAAATTATGTTTTTGTAAACAACAAAACATTTTTGCTGAAGGCCCAAAATGCACCAAATAGAATTAGAAGGTCCCTACTCGTTGGCAAAATAAATATCTTTGCTGAGAACTACAGGTGGAAGAATGCTATGACTTTGCTCACAGAGGTCATTCTTTATTTTCCCAAGCATGTGATGTGACAAAGTTTCAGAAGAAATAAAGTTACAAACTCCATAATTCTGACTCATATTTTGTTCCACCTATCCACAACTTACTTCAATTCCAAACCATTTAAGGTCTATGAAATAAATTCTAGACGTATATAGTAAATCTGTTGCTTTAGCGTTTACAAATATATACGTCTTTTGTCTGTAGAATAATACAGGCAATCATTATTATAAATACTCAATATATATTTGCAAAGACTGTGGTATAAATATATCTCTGCGCAACACAAGAATCTTTCAAATATTTTATGTACTTCCCATACATTTTATTGCCTGTAAAACCTACAACTTCCAAACTCGTAAAATCACACATCTCCTCCCGATATAAATTCTACAATTCATAATTTTCACTTGTCGCTTAAATAAACATGATTTACAAATTTAGAAGCTATACTTCAAACTTCTTGTCAAAAATCTCTGATGATTAATAAAAATACTTATGTTAAAAAGATGAAAGAAATACATAACACTGTTGAAAAGACACTTAACAATAGTAATATTTAATTAAAAACACATTTAACTATAACTTCCATTCTTTTTAAATGCCTTCTATAGTTTAAATAAATATATTAAATATATTTTCGCAAAACAATAAACGGAAATTATACAAACACCAAAATATTTCATATATTGTAAACTATATTGTAAATACAACTTCTAAATATAATATTATAAGTGTTTTTTAATAATTCTCAAATATCAAAAGGTAACTACGAAGTTGTCTTTGAATTTCAGAAATGTATTTTCTTCAATTTCTAACCGTTATTTTATAACAACCAAGAAAATACGTAATTATAAAACTGTGATGTCTGTTGAGAGAGACAATATTTTGATTGAGATGCAAACACATTTACAAAATACGAAAAAAACAAAGACATTTTTTTGCAAATATTTGGTATCACCTGTCAGTTCTTGTAAATATTATTGTTAAAATATTATAACCATACATAATAAAAGGCCGGACTCATCCTTCTCATTAGGTATATATGTATATCTATCAGTCTGTCTGTCTATATATCAATATATCTATCTATCTATCTATCTATCTATCTATCTATCCATCTATCTATCTATATATATATATATGTGCTTATATATACATATATATATGTATATATATATATATATATATATATATATATATAT
>NC_068983.1:57701006-57703801 GCF_001194135.2 Octopus bimaculoides | reverse complement strand
ATATACGTACAGGTGTGTGCATACCTACGTCTACCTGTATATATAGGTGCATATCTGGGTACAGGACATTGCAAACAAAACGTAGACAAGAAATAATAATGACCAGAGTACAGAAAACACACAAGCCACGTAGAGAACATTTTCCTTCATCAGCTACCCCCGTTTTAACACTGGCGTTTCGAAGAGTTGTGCAGGACGCATCGTTAAAACGGCTCTTCCCATGGACCGCAAATTAAATTTGTATGCACAAATTAAACCTGTGCCATGGAGGAATGTAGTGGCGGACAAAAAACAAGACAGGAAAACAAACGGAAAAGAAAACAAGACAGGAAAACAAACGGAAAAGGCCATGCGGCCAGACGTAAAAAATTATGTGTATATGAACGCTGTGAGGCACGAACATGAAAGTGGGGACGAAGTAAGTTCGCGTGTATGCTCGGCGATAGCCAAGGAAGAAAAGGATTATTGACTGGAAGCATGTGACCATGCAGGGGTAAGGGAGAGAGAGAGAGAGAGAGAGAGAGAGAGAGAGAGAGAGAGTGGTAGGGGGAGAAACAAAGGTAGGAAGTAGAAGAATAGGTGAGCAACGAGAGAAAGAGAGGAATATAGTAGTAACAGAAGGAAGTACGAGGGGGAAGAGAGAGCTATAGTAGTAACAGAAAGAAGAATGAGAGGGGTAAAGAGAGATACGTAGTAGTAACAGAGGAAGAACGAGAGGGGGAAAAGTGATAGAGAAAGAGATAGAGTAGTGTCAGAAAATATAAAGTTGAAATTACTTACAACAGTGGTGACGTTGGCGTTCGGTCATGTAAAAACAAATAATAAATGAGTATATGCATATATACGTACAGGTGTGTGCATACCTACGTCTACCTATATATCACTTGTTATACACAATATTCAAATATGAGCTGCTAATAGTTTCATGCCGAGGAAACATAACAATTCGGCAGACTCTTAAAACATCCCTTATGTATTGAAGCAAGTTTTCAGGTCTTCCAGACATGGTTGGTCTTATTTGAAAGACGGACTCTGAGAAAACAAGGGGAAAAAACGAGAAGATTGATGCCAAAAGTGGAACGAAAAAACAAAAAATAAATATAGGGAGAAAATGAAACTAAAACAAAAGAAAGGAAAACCGAGTTGCATTTCTTTTGTCTGTCGAAGTCATAATTAATCCAGCTCTATGTATACTAGTTCAATTGGGAAGGGACCAAATCTGGGCGATAGCCGCTCAATCCAGAGAGGGTAGTGCCCTCCAGTTCGATAAAATTAATTTATCCATGAGCTTGTAATTGCTAAAAATTTCGGATCTAGAATTGAATGGCAGAATTCTTAGATCTAAAAATAAGGTGGGATTGTTCAGCTATACATAATTTACATCTCTTTGGTTCATCTACATATGGGGTAGATTTCTCCACGGTGATTCCCTTGATCGTTTGTGGTGTGCAGTTGGTTTTCAAATCCCATAAATGGTTACCCATATTAGTGGCTCTGTCTTTGTCGATGTATCCAAAAGATGACTGATGGTTTATATATCGTCTCTCAAAATTTCCATTGCATAAACTGATGTTAAATTTTCTTTTCGATTACGTTATTTGGGAGCACTGCTGTGACTGAGTTAAAACAAACATGCACACACACACACACACACACACACGCGCGCGCGCACATACAGATATTTATCTATCCATCTATCTATATTATGTATATATATATATATATATATATATATATATATATATATATATATATACATAAATACCCTTTCGATAGAGATGGGAAAGAACCGCTATATCGAGTTGAATGAGTCTTGCCCTGTCTCAAAGCTTGTTTGCTTAAACCATGAAATTACTTCATTAATATTAAGCTATAAGGAGACACGGGATGCCTTCCTTTGGTCTCCATTTATTTTCCCCAGTTATATACTTACTCACCAGCCTCATTCCCGCTTTAACTGGGTTAATCAGGCAGCATTTGAGGTTGGAGGCAAAGTTTGGTTTATGATCTTTGATGATAATATATGCATTCCTCTTAGCTAAGGACTCCACTTCGTCAGTTATACATAAAGCGCCAGATAACCGTTTAACTTTGTTGTTTATGCTATCCTATATGTGTTAAAAAGTCTGTCTATAGTTTTGTGTGATGTTATTCCCTAACAACTTGTCATAAATTCTGGTATCTGCTCTATACAGGGCTTTTTCATCAGAGAAAAGTAAAGCCCTATCTTAATGTTTAACGAGATGTATATCGGTCAATCAAGCACAGGTGTCGCGCATAGCCAGTGGATTTACTAAAAAATAATTAGAACCTACAGAACCAGTATTAATACCAAAGGGTAATATGTATCTCCTATTAAAAGTGGACGTTGTGTTGGAACATAGAGTCCTATGATGTTTACCGTGAGAAAACCTTTTGTATGGTCTTTTGTGAGTCTATGTATATCACTACTGAGACATTGCTTCTGTGTTCGACAGCCGGGCATCTACCAGTGACAAGGCCAGAAAAGGCTGAAATCACGTGATTATGTAGTCTCGGCGCTAGCAGTAGCAGAGATTTGTTTCCTGCTAGCGCTGTAAACAAGAGTACATATATTCACCAAAAGACCACAATAGAAGTTCTCTTACCATATCTTGTATTCTAGGGATAAACATTACCTTTATAAATATAAATATATATGTATACACACATACACACACATTCTCTCTCTCTCTCTCACACACACACACACACACACACACATATACTTGTACACATTCGCATACATTTACATACGTAAATGCACATATGCGTAC
>NC_068983.1:57699520-57700996 GCF_001194135.2 Octopus bimaculoides | reverse complement strand
TTGGAACATAGAGTCCTATGATGTTTACCGTGAGAAAACCTTTTGTATGGTCTTTTGTGAGTCTATGTATATCACTACTGAGACATTGCTTCTGTGTTCGACAGCCGGGCATCTACCAGTGACAAGGCCAGAAAAGGCTGAAATCACGTGATTATGTAGTCTCGGCGCTAGCAGTAGCAGAGATTTGTTTCCTGCTAGCGCTGTAAACAAGAGTACATATATTCACCAAAAGACCACAATAGAAGTTCTCTTACCATATCTTGTATTCTAGGGATAAACATTACCTTTATAAATATAAATATATATGTATACACACATACACACACATTCTCTCTCTCTCTCTCACACACACACACACACACACACACATATACTTGTACACATTCGCATACATTTACATACGTAAATGCACATATGCGTACACATACATACCTGCATACAGATCTATGTATTATGTCTAATTTATAGATTCAACTGTAAAATCTATATTTGAATAGATATTTACCATTTAAGAGAGAAATATATATCTGAATCACAAAATAACTATAATGTTATAAGAAACCTAGTGTTAAATAGTTATCATATGTAATTATTTAAAATGTTTTGATAAATATAACTTATCAAAAACTCTAATTACTTGTTTTGCAGACCAGCTGTCTGGTGTCAAAACAGAGTAGAGGTTAAAATGACACAATTAATCTTCGTCAAAGATAGAAAAATAAATGGTAATTATTTATTTAATAAATATAGTCTGATTGGTTTAGTCTGCTTGATGAGAAGAAGTGGAAACATTCTAATACGGCGAAGTGCTGAAGTGAAGTGTTGATTGAATTTAATTTTCATATGTGAAATTTATCAATATTTATGTGTGTGTGTGTGTGTGTGTGTGTGTGTGTGTGTGTGTGTGTGTGTGCGCGCGCGCGTGTATACGTACACATCTATATGAAAATCAAAATAAAATGTGGAAACAATTACTGCAAAATGGGAAAGGACAAATATACATGGAAATCCTCTCATCAGCCATATAGCCCAGACTCAGCATAGTTTCAGACTATTTAAAGTCTTTGGACTTTAAATTCCATGGCAGTACTTCTCTGGTTGTACTAGTGAAATAGGTAATATCACTGAAGTGATGAACAAACGTCATATATGTACACACATACACACACACACACATACACACACACACACACACATACACACATACACACACGCACACACAAAGAAGGTAAAATGAGAGAACATTGAAAGCTTCTGACAAAAAGTTTAATAAAAGCTTTATATTCTAGTCGCAAAGGTCTATCTTCAGAAGAAGAAAACAGTCTGAGAAAAGTCCAGTCATGTCGGTTCCATTTGGGTTAACGGGGTCTGCATAATTGAACTTTTCTCAGACCGTTTTCTTCTTCTGAAGATGGAACTTTGCGCCTGGAATATAAAGCTTTTATTAAACTAACCTCATTGCCAGAAGCTTTCTAT
>NC_068983.1:57696211-57696938 GCF_001194135.2 Octopus bimaculoides | reverse complement strand
TCTAACAAAACTGTCCGATGAACGGGAACGTGAAACTCAGAGTAACGGTTTTTTTGTTATATTTCTGCTGCTTTTAAATAAAGTATATATATATATATATATATATATATATATATATATACATACACATGCATATATATATTTCTTTCTTGCTCACAGGAGGCTAAACATAGAGGGGACAAACAAGGACAGACAAAGCGATTAAGTTGATTACGTCGACCCCAATGTGTAACTTGTACTTATTTAATCGACCCTGAAAGAATGCAAGGCAAAGTCAAACTCGGTGGAATTTGAACTCAGAACGTAACGGCAGATGAAATAATGCTATGCATTTCGCTCAGTGTGCTAACGATTCTGCCAGCTCGCCACCATATATATACACATATATATGTATATACACATGTATATATATATGAGTATATGTGTGTGTGTATGTGTTTGTTTGTGTATTACGGTAAATAAAGTAAATTTTGAATGTAGTATAACCGTGAAAACAGCAGAAAGATTGTGCATTTTAACCTTGTAAGACAGGAAATAAAATTTTACAACAGTCACGGAGCTCAGCTGGTATTTTAGGGATGTGGGTTTGAGTCCCTTGGCTGTCAGCTGGCAACTTTTTTTCCATCTAATAAAATTAAAATATCTAATCTTTCTGGTGTTTTCACGGTTATACTGTGTTTGAAACTTTCTTGTCTGCAAAGTTTGTTTATAAAATATGTGTGTGTGT
>NC_068983.1:57691831-57696111 GCF_001194135.2 Octopus bimaculoides | reverse complement strand
AATAATAACATCGAAAAATACCTTAGAAATGAGAACCCTGGTTCGAAATTTCCCGAAGACACTTGATGAAGGCTGGAGGGGATATCAGCGGAAACGTTTTGTTAACAACAAACAAGATGAGGACTAATATCTGTCAAATGTAAATAATGTACATAATTCGTCATCTCTTAAATATAGAACTGTAAACTTCTGTAAACTGCTGCTGGCTATATGACATGATCTGTGTCCTTATATTTTTGAACAAGGGAATCTAGCACCCCCACTCAGCTCAAAACATTCGTCCTAAACCAGGACTGCCATGTTATGTTGGCAAACAATCTTTAATACAAAGTACTGTTGCTGAATATTTCTTGTGAGATTTAGAAATAGTAATTTTCTAATTTATAGATCAGTGACTAGTTGTCACTTTGAAAACTATATCTTTCGAATGGAAATGTGGCAGCGCCACCTCTAGCCGAACAATTATTCTGTGCTGATGAAAAAAAATAACCAAGAAATCGCCATACACAGATATTGTTTTGAGCTGAGTGGGGGTGCTAGATTCCCTTGTTCGAAAATATAAGGACACAGATCGTGTCATAGAGCCAGCTGGAGACAATGTCTCCTGGGGCTAAATTACAGCAACATTCGTCCTAAACCAGGACTGCCATTTTATGTTGGCAAACAATCTTTACTACAAAGTACTGTTGCTGAATATCTCACATTGTGAGATTTAGCAAAAGTAATTTTCTAATTCTCTCATTAGCATAAATTTTTATATTCTAACAATACAAATTATGGCGGTTGCTTTATTAACCATGTCAGGGTCAGCATATTTAGTATAATTGTTAGTCCTATCATCTTAATTGTATGCATTATTGTAATCGCTATTAGAATGGAGACAGTTTGCTCTTCTTTCATGACTGTACTCTTGTAAGGTTTAGGGTTTTCTCATTTTCCCCATTTCTCCCTTCTCTTTCCACTCCCTTTTATTCCCTGCACCCAACATTTTGCTGACCTGTGTTCTCAGTGCGATTGAAACCCTATTAAAATATCTATTTCTAGATACAAAATAATGTCATTTGATGCATTTAAAAACTTAATCTAGTGTTTATTGGTATTTAGTAAACTTAACTTGTGCATAATACATTAACTAGTTTGAAGTACCAGGAAGCGTGTGCACAAATACAATGTAACAACGTGGGCTGTATTTTACATTCGACATGTCTGCGTACACACAAACACACGCCCACACACACATACAAGCAAGTCCTAAGTAGCATTCTGAATGACCACAGAAGCAAAGACTACAAATTTCAGGTTACAAGTTTCAATGAATGCATTATAAGCATAAAAACATTAATCTTAGTAAAACGAATTCTATATATTCTGCAAACTAAATTTACCAGACAAATTCTTGATTTCTGAGAAACAGCAAGCACTACTGACCCTGCGGATATTATGGCGGAAAGAAATGACACATTAGAAAGGACCTTTAGAAATATATTTTATGTCCGTATCTAGTATATATTAAAGTTTATTACTGATGAATTGGTTGCTTCATATATTCAAAATAAAAATAGAAATAACGGTTCTAAATTAGATGGGAAATTTGTTTCAAAACTTTGAATTGTGTTATTGCGTCCCAAGAAGGAAAATCTACATCGGCCACACAGACACAGCAGGATATTTATTAATTGTAAAACTAATACGATATAACTAAGTTAACATATCTCTTTCGATGGATAATGGTAATAAAATATCAGGAATTAGTTTAGGAGAGGCCGTGGACTGGAGAGGATTTCCTTTTGGCTGATATAGAAGTGACACTTGATGCTTGACTCTCCCTCCATCTCTCTTTCCATCATTCTCTGTGTGTGTGCAAGTGTGTGTGTGGGTGTGTGTGTGTGTGTGTGTGTGTGTGTGTGGTTCATAAATGACGGACACAAACATAAATTTATATTAAATTTTCACCATATTTTCGTTTATTATTGAAGAGCGTAGGAAAATCACATCGTACTTCCTCCAAATAATAATAATTTTGAAAAGAGTAGAAGCTGACCAAGTCTTTATTCTTTATCCACATACATAGGTGGATAAAACATGGCTTCCAAACACACTCCAACCATGACACACAATCATACGATCGCGGTTTCGATTCCTGAACCAGGTGGTGTATCATATCGTTGAGTAAAACACTTCATTTCACATGGCTTCAGTCCACTCAGCTGTAACTGAGTTCCAACAATAACCGGGAAGTTAATCCTAAAATTGACTAGCATCCCATCCAGGGGCATGTGTTGCAATATCTGTCGCTTGCCTATTCAAATGTACTTTGTATTTGCATAACAATTTGTAAGTCATTGAAACACTAAGAAGCTAAACTCACTTTATCAACCTTGAATAAATCTGCACGGATACGTCCACCCTGAATAAAGGGTACAACCTTGAATAAAGTTGCACAGATAAGTCTACCCTGGATGTAGATCTACTGCAACTGAACCAATAAATGCTACAACAAAGGACATAAGGACACACATGCAGCAGAAACACGTCTCGGGTTAGAATCTTATGTGAATTTAATGAGAAGAATCCTCTAATAAACAAGCTCTGAAGATGGACAATTATCCATTCTTCTTTATAACATCTTGATTATATTCTTTGTACCCTGTGGGAAATCCACAGAAGCGAACTTGGGATTTATCACGTGAAGTACCGTGTAATTGTTTACCTAAAACTATGTTATGCATTCCCTATTATTCATGTGGTTAACGAGAACCTGGATTATATTAGGGTAGTCATAAGGTGTCTGTCTGGATTCCGAATCGTTCTTCCTTCACATTAACCTTCGTATATGTGTGTATATATGCTTATGTGTGTGTGTATGTTTTAATGTATTAACATGCTTGTTGAATAATGCGTAAATTTAATCAATGAAGAATTTTTTTTTTTTTTTAAAGCAGTGGGTGTATATAAAATGCAAAGGCATTATTTTAATAATTAAGATTAAAAGAGAGTGCTGAAGAATCGGTTAAAATATTGGCTCTATAAAGAAGAGAGGATCGGCATTGGAATAGAAAAGACCAAACTGATAACTAATGATCTGGTCATTATCTGTGTGATGTGATTAGGATTAATTGTAATTTACTACTTGTATATATGTGTGTTCGTGTTTTTTTACATTTATATACACACACACACAAACACACACATAAGTACATATATACATATATCTATGTATATATATATGTATACACACACAAACACACATATAGATGTATACATACATACATAGAGAGAGAGACAGACAGACAGACATATTTAGATAGATAGATAGATAGATATACACACATATATGTATGTATGTATAGATAGATATAATGCTGAATATATACAAAAATATACGTAGAGGTAATACTATAATAATACACGTGTGTGTGAGTGTGCGTCTGCGTATGTAGAGATAAGTATGTGTGTGTATATATATATATATATATATATACATACACACACATATATATATACACATATATATGTATATAATTTATAATTACATATACACACACATGTATATATATGTATGTATGCAGATATACATAGTTATTCACACACACATACACACACACACACGAAGTCATTTTCTCTGGTGTATAGAATATTTGTGAAACTGTCATTGGAGAAGACTCTCAGAACTCTGATTCGCCATAATGTTTGCAAGAATTTCTACAGGAAGTGATAAACATCCCATAACAAAGTTTTTAATGGTCTTCAAGACAATGCTAAGTATTTCAGCCTGAAACGAAGACACACATATTGATAGAACACACTTCCTTCTTGTCTATTCACTCACTTTTATTATTATTTATTATTCATTATTATTATTATTATTATTATTATTATTATTATTATTATTATTATTGTTACTATTATTTTTTTTTATTACTATTATTATTATTATTATTATTATTATTATTATTATTATTATAAATGTTGTTATTATTCTTCTTATTGTTGTTGTTGTTCTTCTTCTTATTATTATTATTGTTATTATTATCATTATTGTTGTTGTTGTTGCTATTTTTATTAATAGTAGTAATATTATTATTATTGTTATTCTTATTATTATTGTTGTTGTTGTTGTTATTATTGTTATTATTATTGTTGTTGTCGTTGCTGTTGTTGTTATTATTGTTATTATTGTTATTGTTGTTGTTGTTGTTGTTATTATTGTTATTATTATTATCATTATTAGTATTGTTATTATTATTATTATTGTTATTTTTTTTTGTATGTTTGCATTT
>NC_068983.1:57685255-57690387 GCF_001194135.2 Octopus bimaculoides | reverse complement strand
ATGTGGCTCGAACATCATCATCATCATCATCATCATCATCATCATCATCATCGTCATCATCATCATTATCCCCATCATCGTCACCGTCGTCCTTGAGCAACCCATATCACCCTTTAGATCATAACCTACCATCTCAGAGAAATAAAAAACTCCATTAGACAATATAATCCTTGAAATACCAAAAGGCAATGAACTGACGAGATTATTAATGTTTCACACAATGCATTATGACATTCGCTTCAACTTTCTGCAGTTTGAGTTCAAGTTTCTGCAGTTTGAGTTCAACCTTCTGCAGTCTGAGTTCAACTTTCTGCAGTTTGAGCTCAACCTTCTGCAGTTTGAGTTCAACTTTCTGCAGTTTGAGTTCAACTTTCTGCAGTTTGAGCTCAACCTTCTGCAGTCTGAGTTCAACTTTCTGCAGTTTGAGTTCAACTTTCTGCAGTTTGAGTTCAATCTCCTGCAGTCTGAGCTCAACTTTCTGCAGTCTGAGCTCAACTTTCTGCAGCTTGAGCTCAACTTTCTACAGTTTGAGCTCAACCTTCTGCAGTTTGAGTTCAACTTTCAGCAGTCTGAATTCAAACTCTTGTTTTGTTCAATTCAAGAATTGATGACACAACCAATACAGTTAGTTTGGTGATTGGTAAAAATGTTAGAGATGAGATGCTAAGATGCCTTGCAGTGTCTGTCCTGGTTCTTAGCTTTCTAACAGCCATGTCTCTAATAATACCGGTTCCAAGATGTACGGTACAAAGTCGGTGGCCTTTCTCTGGAATAAACATTGGCGATGTAGAAGGGGGGAGTTTTGTATGTGCGGCCAACAGTGAGGGTTTATCAAAAAAATATTACCCAAGTGCATGCGTGGCTATGTGGTAAGACGTTTGCTTCCTAATCGCATGGTTTTGTGTTCAGTCCCACTGCGTGGCACCTTGGGCACGTGTCTTCTATTATAGCATCAAGTTGACCAAAGCTTTGCGAGTGGATTTGCTAGATGGAAACTGAAGGGAACCTGTTGCATATGTGTGTGCGTGTGTGTGAGTGTTTGTGTGAGCATGTCTGTGATTGCCCCTTACCACTGCTTGACAACTGGTGTTGGTTTGTTTATGTACACATATCATAGCAGTTCGGCAAAATGATCGAGAAAATGAGTACAAACCTTAACTAAAAAGAAAGACTGGAGTCGATTCATTCGACTAAAATTCCCTCAAAGTGGTGCTCCAGCATGGCCGCAGTCTAATAACTCTAACTGAGTGTTGGGCCACACGGATGCAATGACCGAGATCTTTGGCATTATGTTGTGCTTGAGAAGAAAACCCTTCAAGCCAAGCAAAATTGCAGTCATGGAAGGTACCAGTGTCACACAAATTGGCACCCATACTGGTGGCACATAAATGCACCCCGGTGTTGTCCAAATGGCACCAGTGCCGGTGGCACGTAACAGCCCCCATTTCACTCTCGGAGTGGTTGGCATAATGAAGGGCATCCGGCTGCAGAAAACCATGCCAATTCAGACTGGGGTCTGGTGCAGCCTTCCAGCGTGCCAGCCCTGGTCAAACCATCCAACCCATGCCAGCATGGACAAAGGGCGTTAAATGATGCTGATGATGATGACGATGATGACGATGATGATGATGATGATGATCATGATGACAAGCAAAATAAAAGTTAAGATAAATGTCTGCACTTAAATAATCTGTGTCCAGTTCTAAGGACAGCATTGTGCTAGCAGAGATCGTACATGGGATGGCCATGGCTGGAATACCTTTGACCGTTACAGGTTTGCTTAATTAATTACGACCTGAGGGTAAATAACAGTAATTAATTCCAATAATTGAAATATATGTCATATCTAAGTTAATTAATTTTAGCACTTAGAGTTATAAAAAATAATTGAAAAACTAAGCATGTTTTTTTTGTGATTAATCATAAAATAATGTTAGTAATAATAATAATAATAATAATAATAATAATAATAATAATAATAATAATAATAATAATAATAATATTAATGATAATAATCTTAAAATAATGTTATTAAAAAATAATATGATTCAGAGCAAAATAATGATTAGCAGGATACAACTAATTAAATGTCAAATCAGATTTCATCATCTTTATCATCCTCATAATCTTCTTCGCTATCGCCATCATCATCATCGGCAGTAGCAGCAGCATCATCGTCATCAACATCGTCATTGCCGTCTCTGTCACCCTTCTCATCTTCCTCCTCCTCCTTATCTTCCCCTTCCTCCTCATCAACATTACTATTGTCAACAACACTATCACCACCACCACCACCACCACCACCACCACCACCACCATCAACTACCATTATCATCGTCATCACCACTATCACCACCCTCACTAGCTCCACCATCACCATCACGGCAATCATCAGCGTTGGCAGTGTCATAATCATTATTGTCATCATCATCATAATCATCATCATCATCATCAGTAAGATACATATTCGTTTCCACTGTAGGTACAAGGCCCGAAATTTTGGTGGAGGGGCCAGTCAGCTAAATCCATCCCAATACACTACTGGTACTAAATTTATCAAACTTGAAAGGATGAAAGGCAAAGTAAACCTCAGCGGAATTTGAACTCAGAACATAAAGACAGACGAAATACCGCTAAGCATTTCGCCCGGCGTGCTCGTTTCTTATTTCTTTATTGCCCACACTCTAGAGCTACGCTATTGTTCCTAAGTTTATAAAAGTGGGTGCAGGTTGTGTTATGGGCAAAGGTGTGGCTTTATGATAAGAAATTGGCTTCCCACTCTGACTGTTCAAGTTTAGTTTCACTGCGTGTCACCTTGAGCAGGGGTCTTCCACTATATTTGCAGACCAGCAAAAGCCTTGTCTGTGAACTTTGTTGACAGAAACTGAATCAGAAAAGCCTATCGTGTGTGTGTGTGTGGTAAAGGCGAATAGCTTGATGGTCAGAATATTCGGTTTCACGATTGTAAGAGTATGAGTTCGATTCCTGCCGGGGCGGAATCTTTATTTCATGTTCCATCAGTCTACTTAGCTGGCAAAAATGAGCTTTACCCATAAATCAAAGGGCCAGCCTTGTCCCATCCTGTATCACGCTCAATCTCCCTGAGAACTACATAACTGGTACACATGTCTATGCAGTACTCAACCACTTGCACGCTAATTTCATCAGATTAACTGAATCATTTATCGTGGTTTGCATTTAGGTCTTTGTTTGTATCTATGTACATGATCTGATAATAAGTATCCGTATTGTTGCCATAGTAACGAAGCTAAGACACACAGGGTAAAGCTGCTTGGCACAGATTGACCTTAAACTCTGTTGTGCATGTGCACTAAGTTTTAACATTCTAGTTTACTTCTGCTGTTTACAGCAGTGCTTGGTAGGAAGGTGTGTAGCATGTGATTGTCGCATTAACCATAAAAGAGAAAGTTGAGCAGAGAATCTGCATCAAATTTCGACAAAAGCTTGACAATACCTGCTCATAGGTCTATGCAAAGTTTTAAAAAAGTTTTCATCTTCCTCGACACAATCAAGGAGATCTTGTCCAACTGAAAACTGGGTGTCTTTTTGGTCAGCTGAAAGCAGTTTTGGCACAAACTTGGCAGACATGCGTCTCATACACAGATCTTCAATGATAATGGACTGAACTGAACCGTAACTAATCTTCACATCCTCTGATAACTCATGGATAGTAGTTTGACGATTTCCCCTCACAACTGCATGCACATCTACAATGTTTTTCTCAGTTCTGCTGGTTGCAGGTCTCCCAGAATGTTCGTCAATATCGACATTTTGTCGGCCATCTTGGAAATGTCTGAATCACCCGTCCACTTATGTGTGGCTTATATATTCCTCTTCATGCAATTTCAGCAACTTTGCGTAGGCCTCTGAACAGGTATTGCCATGACAACTTTGTCATGGTCAATGCGCTGATCACACGTTACACACCTTCCCTCCAAGCACTGCTGTAAACAGCAGAAATGAGCTAGAATGCTAAAACTTAGTGCACATGCACAGCAGAGTTCAAGGTCAAACTGTACTAAGCAGCTTCACTCTGCATGCTTTAAATTCGTTACTATGGCAACAATCCGGATACTTATTGATCAAACCTCTTACATGTCCATGTTGCCTCTCCCCAATTTCACAAAATACTTGTAAACGAATCTCACAAGCAGTGTCCCTCTTTTCCAATCATCCATCTACTTATCTCTAACCATGGAGAAATATCAACTTGACGTAAGAACAGCTAAGGGTTGGTAACAGGACGAGCATCTGGTTGTGAAATATGCATCACAACAAACTCCCTCCGACCCATGCAAGCATGGAAAAGCAGACGTTAAATTTATGACGATGATGATGAATCTAAGCAATACGAAACAGAAGCTGATATTTACTACTTATTATGGGTACCCACATGGTAAATAAATTATCAAATTTCAGTTAAAATATCTTACATAAATGACAAAAAATTATTATCAGCTGAAGACTGAAGACCATTGTCGAATGAAATTACATTTGTATTATATAAATAACACATTGTCTAAATTTGATATATTGAAACTTCTGTCAATTTCAATTGAATACTGTGTTTTGTGCATTATCATATAACACTTTTAGCTGTAGTTGCAGGTCTTGCAGTAGTTATGATCTGTAGATTTCATGCCAATGGTGAATATGTAAAGAATTGTTATGTGAGCATATATATATATATATATATATATATATATGTAATGAAATTCGCAGTCACTCGCACCACCTCTCTCTCTCTCTCTCTCTCTCTCTCTCTCTCTCTTTCTGTCATTCTTTCTTTCTTTCTTTCTTTCTTTCTTCCTCTCTCTCTTACTTCAAAGACTTGTACAAGTGAGGATTTAAAGTAAGGCCACTAATGTCTTCAGATAAAACTAGATCAATCTTCTGTATATGATACACACAGACACACACACATATGTGATATTTCTAAAACATATATACACGTACACATATATATTTTATAAATATACATAATATTCATATAATATATATTATATATGTTATATATAATATATATGCGTGTATATTATGTATGTACACACACACACACACATATATATATATATATATATATACATATGTGTGTGTGTGTGTGTGTGTGT
>NC_068983.1:57682640-57684759 GCF_001194135.2 Octopus bimaculoides | reverse complement strand
GTCTTGGGAAGAGGGCGTCCAGAGGCAGGTAATATGTTGCTTAGACCGTAGTTTATGTAGTTTATATATATATATATATATATATACATATGTGTGTGTGTGTGTGTGTGTGTGTGTGTGTGTATGTTTGCGTTTGTTCCCCCAACATCGGTTGACAACCGATGGTGGTGTGTTTACGTCCCCGTAACTTAGCGGTTCGCCAAAAGAGACCGATAGAATAAGTACTAGGCTTCCAAAGAATAAGTTCTAGGGTCGGTTTGTCGAATAATTGCAGTGCTCCAGCATGGCCATAGTCAAAAATGACTGAAACAAGTAAAAGAGTAAAAGAGTATATAAATAGTTGAAAAATATCGATATAGGTATAAAAATATATAAGAAGTTTTGTTTTTTAACATAGGAGGAAAATATTTTTTATTATATATCTCTATGTACAGGTAAGTAAAAATACAAAAATACGTTTCCATATAACTGTTATTGTAAAAATATAACTATGTTTTCACAAAGTGTGTTTTACACAAACAAAAAAATAAATGAAAGCGAATCTCATATCACTAAAGAGTTTTTGTAATAAAAGAAGTATTCGTCCGAAAATGTTTACTGAATAAATTTTAGGAATTTTAGGAATCAAAACAGGTTTTGCAGAAATCATAGTTTATAGCTATGACTTCTGGCACCAGATTTCATTGTTGTTCAGCTTATTAACGCTTAAAGTGTTTATGCAATGCAATCATATTCACGCACACAAACATACACGCACATGCACGTGCACACACAGAGTAAAACTATCTGAGGCAACAGAGAAGTCCTTTAAGGACAGGCTAAGTAAACACAGATCTTTTAGAATGCAAGAAAGTTGCTATGATACGCAATTAGCAAGTTATATATGGCAATTAAAAGAGAAAATCGACCGAAAACTGCTGAAACCATCTGGACCATATCTGGAATGGAATCGAATGCAGCTATATATATATGCATCAGACATATATATGGGTATTCAACAAGCATGACTAAAAAGTCATTAATATTGCCAAGTGCAAAAGTCGGCACGACATCTTTGGAAACATTCTCACTAATTAAATGTTATAACCATTAATATTCCTCTTGACTATGTGTGTGTGTGTGTGTGTATTTGTCTAAGAATGTAGTATGCAGTATCTTAGATCCACTTTAGCCAGTCTTATCAATCGGTTTCGTACTGAATATAAAATAACCAGATGTTAGATAACTGTAAGGTCAAGTAATAACACCTACTGTTTTCCTGTAACTGTTTGTTTAATATCCAATAAGAAACTGATAAGATCAGCAGAAATAGGTCTATGATACTGTATATTTTGATTTATACATACATACATAAACACACACACACACCTGAAAGGATTAAAAGCAAAGTTGACCTCGGTGGAATTTGAATTCAGAACGTAAAGACAGACGAAATATTTTTAAGAATTTCACCCGGCATGCTAACGTTTCTTATTTCTTTATTGCCCACAAGGGGCTAAACATAGAGGAGACAAACAAGGACAGACAAAGGGATTAAGTCGATTACATCGACCCCTGTGTGTAACTGGTGTTTAATTTATCGACCCCGAAATGATGAAAGGCAAAATCGACCTTGGTGGAATTTGAACTCAGAACGTAACGGCAAACGAAATACTGCTAAACATTTTACCTGGTGTGATAATGTTTCTGCCAGCTCGCCACCTTACACCTGAGATTATAATAGAAAGCACTTGAGCAAAGTGCTGTCCAGTAAGATTGAACCTGCAACCATAGAATCTTATAACATCCAATCAATCAACTAGAAACACTACCATGACTACACAACTGACTTCGATGTAATAAACCATGCAAACTTGCTCTTTGCCATCTCTGCCAATTGGTTACAAAGAAATGTTTGTCGCTAGTCAAATCCTTCACCAGTCTACATATGTATTTATGTAAATCTCCTCAGAATGGCAGACTGCAAAGACAAGAATATATATCCGTTATTGATTGTTCTCCCATTTATTTGCTCAATACTAGTAGAGATCCTTTCTATTTGCTCATTGTAAAAGCCAACTCATATGAAATATACACAGACAGAACTATGTGAATACGTGTGTATGTGTGCATATATATA
>NC_068983.1:57681283-57682167 GCF_001194135.2 Octopus bimaculoides | reverse complement strand
TATATATATATATATGTATATATACATACATACATACATACATATATATATACACACATACATGTGAACACATACACACACATATATATATATATACTATATATATGCCTATCTATGTATGTGTTTCATTGCATATGTGTTTCAATAATTTAATGCTATCTCCAGAATCTATTGTTTGTCTCCACATAAGGGAAATGCTAGAGTTGGTTGACCTATTCAGGATAAAGGAGATGTTAAAAGAAGTCTGTGTGTTCTAAGACCAACTAAGCATATTGGAACAATTCCCAAGTGACACGTGTGCAATACATTATCTCCTAATGACTCTTTACACAACACAAACTTGCAGCTTGTTCAAATACAACAGGTTTCGAAATAAAAGGTTTTCCTCTTAGCATTTACAGATGCCAATGACAGGTTAAGGAATAAGAGTTCCATATGTATCATGTGCACACATACACGAGCACGTATATATATATATGTGAATCTTTTATCTTCGTTTGTCTCAGTCGTTAGTCTGCAGCCATGCTGGGGCACCGCTTTGAAGTATCTTTGGTCAACGGAATCGACCCGACCTCTTTTTTTTTGTTTACCTTTTTAAGCCATGTATTACCTCTATTGGTTTCTCTTTTGCTGAACCAGTAAATTACAGGGACGTAAACACACCAACACTGTTGTCAAAGCAGTGGATAGAGGACAAACACAGACACAAAGACACACATGCATATATATACATATATATATATAATTTTGTCAGTGAACAGGTCGCGGTCTCAAAGCGACGAAAATATTTTGACAAATTAAATTTAAATGTTGAAGTGAATCTAACGGATTGTGTGTGTTATTTTAAATGGCTTATAAACAGCTTCCACGCTGCAATTATATAT
>NC_068983.1:57677947-57680852 GCF_001194135.2 Octopus bimaculoides | reverse complement strand
TATTACGGGCTTCTTTTAGTTTCCATCTACGAAATCCACTCACATGGCTTTAGGAGGCCTGAGCCTGTAGTAGAAGACACTTGCCAAAGTTACCACACAGTGAAATTGAAATCGGAACCTTGTGGTTCAGAAGCAAGCTTCTTGCCATACAGCCACGCTCTACATATATATATATATGTACATTTATATGTATGTATATCCAAATGTATATGTGTATGTCTGTGTGTGTGTGTGTTTATTTTAATTTATGTCATGTATTCCCTATGACCTATAGCCAGATCCATTAACCTATTATGACTCGGAAATTGTATCCATCCCCTGTTGTTATAGCCAACATCCTGCTGGCAGCAACAATATGCCAAGCAAAACTGAGTATATTTAGTGAGGTATATTCTTTAAAATTGGACACCTGATGAGATGCATCTGCACTGGAGGATGCAACACATTTCTGTTTACAAAACTGTGTCATTGTGATTGGATATTTTGTTTGTTGTTCCTGGCACTCATATAGTTAGTTCCTTGAGATCCAGGAATACGAAATTCTGACTAGTGGAATGGTAGTGGAAATAGAAATGCAAAGATTATTGAAAAATACATATTGTAAATGCTATGGAGAGATGTGGGGTTTCCATTGCAGAAAACCCTTAATTGTTAGAAGGTTGAAAAGAATATTAACTTAAGGCTAAGACAGAGACTTCAGCCTCTGCAAACATAAGAGAAAGTTCATTCTTAAATACTAGACACCATCTCATAAGTCACCTTTCAAACATTGAAAATGTCTTAACATTGCTTTGTAAACTTTTTCCTCTGAAAACATCTTTCGAAATCTCCCAGGTTATATGCTTTATAATTTTTCTCTGAATCTGTCCAGGTTTTTGATAATTTTTTGAAAATTCTTCACTTCCTCCTATCTCACTTCCTGGCTCTTATACGTTCTCTCTATATCTCTGTTACTTTGTGCAAGTGAAAGTCTGTACCTGTGCACATGCGTGGGAGAGAGAGAGAGAGAGAGAGAGAGAGAGAGAAAGAGGGGGAAGGAGAGAGTATATATGTGTAGATGGATGAGAGCCTATTTAAGAGTACATGCATACATGTGTTTGTGAGCCACATACCTAAACAAGGCAACCAGATGTTGACAAGAGGGATAAGATCCTGACCTTGAACAGAGTAATCACTCTGTTCCACTTTGTACATGTTTTCAGTTTCAATTTTTATGCAAGCACGCTATCCTGACAGAGTAAAAAAATGCCTTCTAGACTGATGTAACAATTATTTTTGAAAAAAAAAAACTAACCTATAAAATACCTTGACCTGAAAAATTATTTTCATAAAACATCTGAAAATGTTATAACAAACAAGGTTATGAAACAGCTGTAAAGAAATTGAATAAACATCCACTTTCTCATCTCACTTTTATATGTTCTGTTTATATATATTATTTCCACCATTGTATCTCCTGGATTTTCAGCATGGCACAAAGATGCATTTTAAACTCAACTACAGTGATTCTTGTTAGCCATACACTCAGCAAAGACCTTAATGCAAGATCTATTTTCATTCTTCAAATCCCTATTCTTACTCAACACATACACACACATGCCTGTGTAATCAGGTATGGCTCTGTTATTAAATAGTTCACTTCTCAACCACATGATTTCAAGTCCTAGCGTATGAGTTCAGTCCCATTGTGTGGCACCTAGGACAGAGGTTCTACCAAAATATCATAGCCCAAAGTATATCTAGAGATTTTAGACAGCACTGTATATAACAGAAGTAAAAACATTGGCTTCATCTACAATATCTCCATGGATAAAATGAATGATTAGCTGAAATAGATTCAATCTTTTGTTAAGATTTAATGAGTGATAGAGTATTTGTTTTATCTACCTGTAGAGTTGTGCTACAATTAACACCTTAAACGTGTAATAGTAATAACAAGTTGACAAGAAAGAATTATCTTTGACATTGTTTACTAATTACACCAAACGTCTTTAATAGACATAATGTTCAGTTTGTTAATTGTATGTTTTGTATGTAAATGGAGAATTAAGGAAATTAACATAAGATGAAAGGCGAAAGGTTTCATACAAACGCTAGACATACCTTTGTGTTGCAGCAAATATAATCACATAGAGAGAAAGATGAGGGATATGCATTACCTTAGAATAAATGTGTCTGAAGTCACATAAGCTTGGACCACAATAAAACAATTCCTTGCAGAGATGAGAACATCAGGGGCTTTTTATAAGTTCACTAAAGGAGAGTATTGTAGTTCACTTGAAGCATTGTGCATTGTTTGTAAAGAATAAAAAGTTATGAATGGTACAACAATGCACTATAATACAAAAAAATGGACTATATACCTGTTGTAATTTAGTTATCCATAGTCCGATGATATTTCAGAATACAATTCCTTCTTCAGATATTCATAGATGGAGTCGCTAACTAAATAACAACCGGTATATAGTCCATTTTTTGGTATTATAGTGCATTGTTGTACCATTCAAAACTTTTTATTCTTTAAGTTCACTAAAATGTTTTTGAATGTTCCATGAGACCATTTAGGTAGGAAAACTTTTTCTTTTCTTTTTTGTTTATCAAATCCTATACAAAACTGGCATTAAAGATGATTGACTGGGAAAATGTTAGTAAGTATTATAATAGGGTTTAGAGAAATGGGAAAATTTAGCTCTGGATAATGCAGGGTGTTCAAAAAGTCTGTCCACAGTAAGTATTTTTATTGCAAAATAAATATTTATAAGATGGTATAAGACTACAAAAGAATATAATAGACTTTACAAGATTTTTAAAAGCTTTATAAGAGGTGTTGAAAGTGTTGTCCTTCATTTTCTATAAGTTGACTCTTCTACACATGTTTTGAAATACATCTTGGAGAGTCAGGATA
>NC_068983.1:57663284-57677246 GCF_001194135.2 Octopus bimaculoides | reverse complement strand
TGACAACCAATGCTGGTGTGTTTATGTCCCCGTAACTTAGCAGTTCGGCAAAAATGACTGACTGAAACAAGTAAAAGAGTAAAAGAGAGTAAAGAGTAAGTTGACTCTTCTACACATGTTTTGAAATACATCTTGGAGAGTCAGGATAAAGAAAAATTCACTGCAAAGAAATTTTTGGAACATACCGTATGACCCAAATAGCATAACATTATTCATCAGCTGTTTTGACATTCAAATTCTTACATTCCAGGTTCGAATTCAAAGAAAGGGATCTGTTACATTACTATTACCAATGGTCTAATTTTTAAAAACTGATTTTCTATTATATAGCATACTGGGGAGCGAATTTGATAAATAATATATTAGCGTCTTATCAAGGATTTCCTTTAAGGCTGTAATGTAATACAAAATATATCTATAGACTTCATCCAACACACTATGTAATGCACAAATGTAAACATCATGTCTTCTTATGCAATGCACTTGATGACTGAATGTATATATATATATATATATATATATATATATATGCGTGTGTGTGTGTGTGTATGCTACCTGTGTACCAGTCAAGGACATGTCTTAATTCATACAAAGCTCCACAAAATATTTAACAATTTCAGAGCAATATAAAATATCGCCTACAGTAATGCTGCAGGCGTGTTGGCTTGCTTCAGGAGGTTCCATTGAACTTAGTGGTGTGTGGCCAGTTGACTTTATTTTTCTTAATTTCTTCCTCTTTTTCCTATTTTCTTTCCCAGTTTTGGATTTGGATTTATAACATGATTGTGTATTATATATGTATCATACATATACATAGGCGTAGGAGTGGCTGTGTGGTAAGTGGCTTGTTAACGAACCACCTTGTTCCGGATTCAGTCCCACTGCGTTGCATCTTGGGCAAGTGTCTTCTAATATAGCCTTGAGTCAACCAAAGCCTTGTAAGTGGATTTGGTAGATGGAAACTGAAAGAAGCCGTCGTATATGTGTGTGTGTGTGTGTGTATATATATATATGTGTGTGTGTGTGTGTGTGTGTGTATGTTCGTGTGTCTGTGTTTGTCCCCCCACCACCACCACCAACATTGGTTGACAACCGATGCTGGTGTGTTTACATCTCTGTAACTTAGCAGTTCGGCAAAAGAGACCAATAGAATAAGTACTAGGCTTACAAAGAATAAGTCCTGTGGTTGATTCGCTCGACTAAAGGCGGTGCTCCAGCATGGCCACAGTCAAGTGACTGAAACAAGTAAAAGAGTGTAAAGAGTATACATGTTACATTCCAATGAAAGACTATCAGAATATAAAAAAAGAACGGATTCAAAAACGAGTTATCACATAGAAAACTGATATGGTATCTATAATTCTGAGACTGTGCATGATTTTGATAAGTTACCTTCATTTTCTCAGCTGAGCTACTATGAGAAGAAGAAGGTTAGCAAGCCTGCCTTACATAGTGGGAGTTAACAAGCAGCCATCATGTGACCTTCTACTGAGGAAGGACACAGAACAAGTCATATGTTAAATGAGTTCAGTTTGAAAACATTTTCCCTTACGAATCCAATTTCAAGCTTCTGAACTGCTCAATTAGTAAAGTAATGAATTTAGAAATTAAAACAAGAATATATTACGTTTTTCATAAGATTCTTTGCTCTTTATCGCCCTCTTTATCGATCAGTTTTCCCTCTCTTTCTATCTATCTATCTTTTTTCCTCTCTATTGAACTATTTTCCTCCTTCTGCCTCTCTCACTGACTCAATAATTTGCAACATCTGGCTTCGTTTACTTTCCATCTCACACAAGAAGACATTACCAAAATGTTAAGCCAATACAAAATAAGTCTCATTCCCTCATCCTTTCAGCAATAATTATCAATAATATATCTATTTATAGTATACTGATTTCAAATTTTGACACAAGGCCAGCAAATTTTCCAACCAGCATCTTCAAATAATGTCCATTCACAGCCATTACTATGCATTTTATGAATGTTCTATTTGGGAGCTCAATATACACATATCCACAATTGGCTGCTGTTAATTCCAGAGTGCCTGGTTGTTGTTATTGTTTGTATTTTTTGCAAAGGAGGGAAACTTTGCAGATATTTTTCTCATCCTTGAAAATTTATTCTAAAAAATAATGTATTTCTTTGTAATTATCTTCTAAGATTTACTTCGATTTCAACTTTTGCAAATAATTTCTCAATAATTGTAGATAAACTGTTTCTATATTTCTTGTCATCTTCGGGGCAATATGTTCTCCGGAATTTAGAAGCTGTATTAATTATAACATGTTAAACGAGAACTGGAAAAAAATTAAATTAATATGAATTAAATGCATTTGACAAAATTTCATTATTCTTGTAATACATTTTAAATCATCATCGTCATCATAACCATCATCGTCATCATCATCGTCATCACCATCGTCATCATTATCATCATCATCATCATCGTCAGCATCATCATCGTCACCGTCATCGTGGTCATGATGATGATGATGGTGATGATGATGATGATGATCATCATCATCGTCATCATCATAATCATCATTCACCATCATCATCATCATAACCATCATTGTCATCATCATCATCATCATCATCATAATCATCATTCATCATCATCATCATCATAACCATCATTGTCATCATCATCATCATCATAACCACCATCGTCATCGTCATCGCCCTCCTAATCATCATTATAATCATCAATATCTTCAATGAACAACCTCACGATATTGTATACTCAGCGACGTCTATAACAATAATAATGATACTGATAATAGTAATAATAATAATGATAATAATAATAATAATAATAACAATAATAATAATAATTGCTATTGTCATGGATAAAAGGCAGAAGGAAACCAGAATCATGGATATTGCCATAGCTGGGGATTCACCAGTGGGTGCCAAAGAGGTGGAAAAGATTGAGAAGTTTAAGCCCTAAAAAGATGAAATTGCACAAATGTGGGCAATGAAGAGAGTAACTGTCACCCCAGTAGTTGTAGGGGCACTTGGAGCATTAACAAGGGTAGAACATATTCAGAAGACTGCCCTTTAGGGAACAGCAAGGATTTTGAGATTGGTACTTGGGTGTGAAGTATTATGGGAAGAGACCCAGTGAGAGCTGTGACAAGTTACTCTCTTTTACTCTTTTACTTGTTTCAGTCATTTGACTGCGGCCATGCTGGAGCACCGCCTTTAGTCGAGCAAATTGACTCCAGGACTTATTCTTTGTAAGTCTAGTACTTTTCTAAGTCTTTTGCCGAACTGCTAAGTTACAGGGACGTAAACACACCAGCATCGGTTGTCAAGCGATGTTTGGGGGACAAAAACAGACACACAAACACACACACACACATATATATGTACATATATACGATGGGCTTCTTTCAGTTTCTGTCTACCAAATCCACTCACAAGGCTTTGGTCGGCCTGAAGCTATAGTAGAAGACACTTGCCCAAGGGGCCACGCAGTAGGATTGAACCCGGAACCAAGTGGTTGGTAAGCAAGCTACTTACCACATAGCCGGGGCGAGTAGAACTGAGAGCTCTGTAAAGTAAAATGGAAATCATCATCATCATCATCATCATCGTTTAACGTCCGCTTTCCATGCTAGCATGGATTGGACGATTTGACTTAGGACTGGTGAAACCGGATGGCAACACCAGGCTCCAGTCTGATTTGGCAGAGTTTCTACAGCTGGATGCCCTTATAATAATAATAATCATAATAATAATGCTGGGCTTGGAAGTCTATGTTATGCTCAGTAAAGTAAGACAATTATCAGCTGACAAACATATAAGAGGAGTTGCTTAAACAGTAAAAGATTTCAAGAACAGAACGAAGATTGGGAAGACAAAGACCTCTGCTGTTGATACATACAACAAACTGAGGATATTGGAAATGAAGAATTCTCATTGTGGTTGACAAATGGAAACCTGAAGCAAGAAATAAAATCACTAATTACAGCCATTTGGGAGGAAGCCATTAGAAAGAATTTGATAAACAAAAGATTGATAAAACTCAGGCACAGAACAAATGTAAGATGTGTAGAAAAGGGGGACAAAAGTGTTAACCATCTCTTGAGTGAAGGTAGAAAACATTTTGGCTGATGTATTCTCCAGCCTTCATCAGGTGCCCTGGGAGAATTTCAAACCTGGGTTCTCATTTCTGATGGTGTTATTATCATTATTATTATTATTAAAAAGTCAAAATTAAAAGAAGAGTGCCATTGTTATCTAGTGAATGATATTTCGACATCTTGTGTGTCTTCAACTAGTTCAAAAAATAAATCTCTTAATCTACTTCATTTTGGTTAATATAGAAAGGATTGAAGTAACTCCTCTTGAAGGTATAGAGTCAAAATTAAAAGAAGAGTGCTTTTAATTTTGACTCTATATCTGCAGGAGGAGATACCTCAATCCTTTCTATATTATTATAATTATTATTCAGGTCACTGCCTGGAATCAAACTTGGAATCTTGGGGTTAGTAGCCTGTGCTCTTAACCATTATGTCATATGCCTGTGGGCAATTTTGGAGTGAATTATAGTGCAGAAAAGGAATTTTAGGGAAGGGTAGGAAAATATTACATCTATAAGCCCTAAAATTCACTCCTAAATTGTCCGCAGGCATATGGTGTAGTGATTAAGAGCGCAGGCTACTAACCTCAAGATTCTGAGGTCGATTCCACAGGCAGTGACCTGAATAATAATAATAATAATAATAACAATAATAATAATAATAATGATAATAATAATACACAAAACACTTTCAATACAGTAATCATAAGAGCATCACAGCAAACCACAGCACATACCCAAGGCACACAGAGCTGCGCTCGATAGTGAAGTGAAAGCACGTTATAAAAATAAAACTACTGAACAATAATAATAGTAATTATAATTCGAGGCTAAAATGCTGATGTAAACCAAGCAACAACCCATCAGTGGCTGGGATTTTCCAGTCAACAATGACAGAATGACCAGACATAGTCATTAAAGACAGAAGAAAATACTTGTAGATTAATAGATGTATGTATTCTTACTAATTAAAATATATCTGGAAAGGAATTTGATAAATTAAGTAAATATAAGGACCTGGAAATTGAAAAACAAAAAATGTGGCATCTTTAAGCGAGAACTGTTCCTGTTATTGGAGGTGCCCTAGGTATCATAAGAAAGGGATGTCAGAAACATCTAGATAATATCCCAGGAGAACCATTTCTAAGAGAAATCCAAAAGATTGTGTTCACATCCCACATCCTTAGAAAAAAACAGTATCAATTTAATTGTCTGTGTTGTATTACATGGAGGTATTTTGCTACTGCCTCTACCATTTCCCCTCCCTACAAGCTTTCACTCAGACTGTAACATCTATTAGGCTTCACTCACCCTAGGATGCTGGGTGTGTCTCGGCAAGTGACTGTAACAAACATGCAGATTGAAAGTAAATAATAATAATGATAATAATGATGATAAATTGTTTTTCGCTTCTTGAAAAATAACCAAATTGTTTAAACATATTCATGCTTCCTTCTTTGAAGTTTCTATAGACTTAAGTTGGGGAAAACTTCTAAATAACGATAATGGCACATATGAAGACAGTGGCAGTGATGATGATGATGATGATAATGATGATGATGATGATGGTAGGGATATTGATGTTGATGGTGGTGATGATGTTGATGACGATGGCAATATCAAGGATGATGAATGATGATGATGATGATGACAATGATGACGATGTTGACAATCAATGTTGTTGATGATGATGGTGGTGGTACTGGTTGCAGTATTAGTGATGGTATTGTTGTTGTTGTTGTAGTTGTTGTTGTTGTTGGTGGTGGTGGTGGTGGTGTAGGTGATGGTGAAGACAAAAATGATATTTTTTTAAAAAGAATCTAACACACACAGGCTTTTGATGTCCCAGCATCATGACCAGGTTTTCTGGGGTTTTTTTCTTTGCTTTTCATGTGTTTGTATTTGTTGTTGCCATGCATTAATTTATTTTTAATTCATGTGTTTTTTTTTAATTATTTTAATCTGCGACATGACTTAGATTCATTTGATTTTGTTGACAAATAACTTAAAAGATTTGATTTTTTAAAAAAGATTGAGAAATGGAAGGAAGGAAGGAAGGAAGGATGAACGAAAGAGATTTCCAGAAAAATATTTTAATAAACTATAAAATAGGCCTTGAGGTGAAATTGGCAGGAAAAAAAAATCTCAAAGAAAGAAACAGACATTAATTGAATGCAAACTATTAGAAAAAAATAGTTATGGTAATAATAAAAATAATAACCATAATAATAATAATGATGATGATGATGATTATGATGGTCGTGATGATAATGGGGATGATGGTGATGGTGATGAGGGTGATGATGATGATGGTGACGACGATGATGGTGATAGTGATGACGATGACGATGATAATGATAATGATAATGACAATGATGATGATGGTGATGGTGATGATGGTGATGATGGTGATAATGACGATGACAACGATGATGATGATGACGACGATGATGATGATGACGATGATGATGACAACGATGACGACGATGATGATGACACTGATGATGATTATGACCGTGATGATGATGATGATGATAATGATGATGATGATAATGGTGATGGTGATGATGGTGATGATGGTGATGATGGTGATAATGACGACAACGATGAGGATGATGATGATGATAATGTTGACGATGATGATGACAATGACGACGATGATGATGATGATGACACTGATGATGATGATGACGATGACAACGATGATGGTGATGATGACGACAATGATGATGATGATAATGATGACGACGACAATGATGATCGTCATCATCATCCTCCTCATTGCCAGAGTCATCACCATCATTTAATGTCCATAGTCCATGCTGGCACAGGTTGGACAGTTTGACAAGAACTGACATATCCCCTGTCTGCTTTGGCATGCTTCCTACAGCTGGATGCTCTTCCAAATGCTAACCACTTTACAGATTGTACTAAGAGTTCCTTTTTTTTTTCTCATACTCCCCACACTATTGAGGTTGCTGTGGAGTTCACAGGATTACAAGCCCTGGGGTTAGATTGTAAATCTCATTCATTCTAGGAAATGTGGCGATTATTATGAGAGAGGTGGGGGAAGATCAGGTTCCAGCAGAGAGATCTTCATGGCTTGTCAAAAACAAACAAATCATAATACACCTTTCTACTGTAGATACAAGGCTTGATATTTTGTGGGGAGGGGACTAGTCAATTAGGGGCTCAACCCCAGGGCTCAACTGTTATTTACTTTGTTGATCTCGGAATAATGGAGGGCAAAGTTAATCTTGGTGAAATTTGAGCTCAGTACATTAAGATGGAACTGATATCACCAAATATTTTGTCTGGTGTGCTAATATTCCGGGCAGCTCATGATCTTAACAATAATAATAATAATAATAATAATAATAATAATAATAATAATAATAATAATAATAATAATAATAATAATAATGATAATAATAATTCTTTCTACTATAGGCACAAGGCCTTGAACATTTAGGGGGAAGGTGGCTAGTCGATTATATCAACCCCCACTGTGTAACTGGTACTTATTTCATCGACCTGAAAGGATGAAAGGCAAAGTCGACCTCGGTGGAATTTGAACTCAGAACATAGCAGCAGATGAAATACCGCTAAGCATTTCACCTAGTGTGCTAACGTTTCTACCAGATCGCCACCTTAACAACAACAGCAGCAACAACAACAACAGTTATAGTAATCCTTTCTATGATAGGCATAGGGCCTGAAATTTGGTGGGAGGGAGTTAGCTGATTACATCGACCGCAGTGTGTAACTGGTACTTAATTCATTGACCTCCAAAAAGATGAAAGGCAAAGTTGACTTCAGTGGACTTTGAACTCAGAATGTGAAGACGGACGAAATACCACTCCGCATTTCAGCCGGTATGCCAATGATTCTGCAAACTCACCACAGTAACAACAACAACAGCAATAATAATATCTTCAGGTTTATGGCTGTATCAATGTTTTACTCTGTCAAATCCATACATGTTGCAGAGTGTCCAATGGACAATCCTTGCTATATTGTGTTGGCATCTCTTATATTCCTTCTGGGCTAGTGGCGTATATTGGCTGGTAATATGCCATACAGTTTCACCATTTTGTCCACAGATTCTGCGTTTATCACTTTCTGCAGTGTTGTCTATTCTGTATTATCATTATCATTATTATTATTATTATTATTATTATTATTATTATTATTATTATTATTATTATTATTGTTGTTGTTATTATTCTGTCTACTGCAGGCACAAAATCTAAAATTTTGGGGTAAGAGAGCTAGTTGATTATATCGACCCTGTGCATAACTGGTACTTATTTCATCGACGACAAAATGACGAAAGGCAAAGTTGACCTCGGTGGAATTTGAACATCAAGACAGACGAAATGCCGCTAAGTAGTTCATCTGGCAGGTTGATGTTCTGCCAGAATCCCGCCTTAAAAATAATAATAATAATAAATCTCAACAATGTCTTTTGTAATGATTCTTATATTTTATATTCTAGATTTTTTTAAAATAGTAATAATGATAATAATGATAATAATAATATTAATAATAATAGTAATAATAATAGTATTAATAATAATAATAATAATAATAATAATAATAATAATAATAATAATAATAATAATAATAATAATAATAATAATAATAATGATAGGAGGTAGGGTGGACGTTGTTGATAAGCTATCAAAGTCTGATTTGTTTAACAAAGTATGTTTGGTGTTAAGGAAAGTTCTGACAAGGCCATCTTTGCTCTCAGACTTGGACAGCCATCATCAAGGTGAAAGAATAGGCCAACAAACATTTTGCAAGATTTTTGTTATTTGAATAACTACCAAAACAGTCACAGCTTAACCTAACCCTGCCATACATACATACATACATACATACATACGTACATACGTATGTACATACATACATACATACATACATACGTACGTACATACATACATACATATATACATATACTTAGACACATACATATACATACATACATACACATACATACATACATACATATACATACATACATACATATACATACATACATCCATATACATACTTGCATGGATATATATATATGTATGTATATATATATATATATATATATATATATATATATATATATATATATATATATATATATATACATACATGTGTGTGTGTTTGTGTGTGTGTGTGGATAGGGATACACACACACACATACACATAAAAAAAGTAGAATGAAACAGAGGAGCTAGTTTACAGAATTTTATTAGAACATCATAAATCGTATTATGTATGTATGTTGTATGGAGAGAGAGAGAAAGAGAGAGAGAGAGAGACAGACAGACAGAGAAAGATAGATAGATAGATAGAGAGAGAGAGAGAGAGAGAGAGAGAGAGAGAGAGAAAGACAGGGAAAGCTAGAGAGAGAGAGAGAGAGAGAGCAATTTGGTGGTACAAGCAGAAGAAATATAATTCATTACACAAAAGTTTTTTTTTATTATTTAACTGTTAAACTATCAGGTTGAGTAAAAAGTAAGCAACGATTTGGAACCTGAAATTCATCACAATATATTTCAACAATGTGGCAATTTTATTCATCAAAGCATGTACCATTACAATCAACAAATGTTTACCAATGTTTCTTTATTCTGGAAAGATAAAAATCTGGAGTTGTGGAGCTGATGGACACTTTGAACAAACTTTCAGCATCGGTTTCATTTTTAAACTACTTCTCTTCCAAGAAACCATCAAGGTGCTTGAAAAAGTAATAGTCAGTTGGAGAAAGGTCTAGGGAATAAGCTGGGTGAGGAAGAACTTCATAGCCAAAATTCTCTCGACTTCTGGAATGTCATTAGTGAAACATGTGGTCAAGCATTGCCGAACTGCTAAGTTACGGGTAGGTAAGCACACCAACATCAGTTGTCAAATCGTCCAACCCATGCTAGCATGGATGGCGGACATTAAACGATGATGATGATTGGTAAATATTCCATAAAACCCCTAAATCTATTATTAGTTTCATAAAGAGTTGATAATAATTATCTAGTGTCTCTATCTCAACATTATCTAATAAATCTTTTATGACAGTAGAGTGTGAATTGCGAGGGAGATTTACTGATATATCCAAGCAGCTGAACAAATACATCTGAGGTTTGGTAATTCCGAGAGGTTTAACAATCACAATAAGGTTCCTATGTCGATTCAGTTTTTGAAGTGGATTGTATGCCTTTGCTGTGTTAAAGTTGAAGGAAATATCATAGGAATCACAAAGGTAGGATTAAAATTGAAAACGATAATCTTATTTGCAGTATCACATACCTCAACATTTGAAGCTTTGCCAGATGATCCCAAAAGGGACATATCATCAAATATTAAATCAACTGGCATAATAAAGGCTTGCTGAATGGTGAAGCAATTCCGAATAATTTATGGGGCCTTGATCTAATGTAATCACTTAATGCTTTCATTATAATATCTGGTCTTTAGAATATTAAAACCTTCAAAAGAAATGGCAAAGTTGAAAAGATACTATGCTAAAGTCTAAATTATTAGGATACTGGGTGCAATGACAGACAAACACCATTCATCAACCTCAATGACATTATTCAAGCAGCTAAAATTAGCAGCCAAGTTCTCTTTAAATCATGTATTGTTAGATAAAACAAAGAAAACACATTTTAATGACCCTTAAACTTGTTAATCTTGGCTAAGAGATATAACCCCCGTCTAGACAGGGGCTCTAAAGCTAACACTCTTTCACACACATATTCTATGAAGAGAAAAAAGAAGTTATTGAAAATGATTCCAATGAACGATGAAAACAGAAATTTTTGTATGGTAAGTAGCTTGCTTACCAACCACATGGTTCCGAGTACAGTCCCACTGCATGGCACCTTGGGAAGCTATCTTCTACTATAGCCAACCAAAGCCTTGTGAGTGGATATAGTAGATGGAAACTGAAAGAAGCCTATCGTATATATATATCTATATACATAAATGTGTAATGGTGTCTGTTTGTCTGTGTGTTTGGAGTTACTCTAACTCCTCCCACACCGTCCAGCTGATTTTAATGATTTTTGGCACATAGGTAGATCACATGCCCTGAAGTTCAAATAAAGCCGAATTTTTTCAAAAACTCGATAAGGCTCAGTTGGCATTTTTTTGTGAGTTCAATCGGGCGTTTGAATGGAAATTCCCATAACGATGTTATTTTTCCTGCAGCTTTTGCATTTTTTCTCATGTAATATTTCAACAAAATCGATAGATGCCAGTGCTGCCTGACTGGAAGCCATGCTGGTGGCACGTGAAAAGCACCATTCGAGTGTGACTGGTGGCAGTGTTGCCTAACTGGCACCCATGCCGCTAGCATGTACAAAGCACTGACTACACTCTCAGAGTGGTCGGCGTTAGGAAGGGCACCCAGCTGTAGAAACCTTGTCAGATCAGATTGGAGCCTGGTGCAGCCTTGTGGATCGTCAGCCCTCAGTCAAACCTTCCAACTTCTTCTCCAGGATGGAAAGCAGACGTTAAATGATGATGATGATGATGACATAACCAATGTCCCTTTGCCACCTCTGAAAAAGACACTAGGGTCATGAGATGAACACACCTTTGATCATGATTTTGCTCAGTTAGGGCTGGCCTGGCGCTAAACTACAGCCACAACAGCACCAACCCTAATACATGTGTTTCTGTCTTTAATCCTCCACATCCAAACACCCAACACAACAATACAAGGGAGATAATAATTAGCATGTTCTGGCACAAGGTGTTCATACAAGGGCTTTATTTTCACACACATGTCACCAGAGTACCGTCATTAAATAGGTTATAATTAGCGTAACACCACTCAGTAATTAACAAGTGAATCTATATTAGAATGAAAGCCAACACTGTAATACTCATTATCAAGTTGGTATAATCACATTAACAAGGCCATTGATTAAGGAGACAAAGCAATTACTTAAACTGATGCACTTGTGAAATATTTACACTGATCTTGCATAACATTAGATTCTAACAAAACACAATGTGCTGCCTGTCTCTACATTTTCAGTGAGATTGACATTATGCCATTATGTACTTAATCTTCTGCTCTAATCATCTGTTACTCACATTTCACTCTGGCGCTTTTACCTACCTGTATTCTCTGTTTCTCTATCCTCTTACTTATCTCATACATTGATTGCATCTCTCTCTCTCTCTTCCTCCTTCTCTTGCAACACACCTGTTCCTCTCTTTAACACCACACCTATTCCCGTCTTCAGCACGACACCTGTTCCTGTCTTCAGCAAGACACCTTTTTCTGTCTTCAACACCACACCTGTTCCTGTCTCCAGCGAAGCACCTGTTCCTGTCTTCCGCAAGACACCTGTTCCTGTCTTCAGCAAGACACCTGTTCCTGTCTTCAACACCATACCTGTTCCTGTCTTCAGCAAGACACCTGTTCCTGTCTTCAACACCACACCTGTTCCTGTCTTCAACACCACATCTGTTCCTGTCTTCAGTGAGACCCCTCTTCTTGTCCCTCCATCATACTTTCATATCTCTCAGTTGTATATCCCACTCATTTGAGGCATCTTGCGTGTATTTGGTGACATCAATATGATAGTGACATGACAAAATGCATGCAGCATTAAAGTATTAAATTCCTAAATAAGCAGGAGACAATATCTTACTTTGTCATCTCTAATGTTACTATGGAGTCCATTAGCAGCATGGCTACCACCTCTACTAGTGTCACCATCACCAGGGGTGTGTGGTCAGCAGGTGAATATCACTCAGTGACAAGCTGAGGTGCAATCAGCCTCAATTAAGTCAGTTAGATGAGAGCTAAAGCACTCAATGATTCCAAGATGCAGCAACAATGGTATGTCCTTATATTGTAGATGCACGTGTAGATTCAGAAGAAGAAAAATAATCTGTGTTTGGACGATTTCCATATATCCTATTATGTATCTATTATTGCTGTTGCTGCTGCTGCTTCTGCTGCTGCTACCAGTGACACGATCACCACCAGCACCACCACAGCCGCCAATGCTATCACCACTGTAACTACAGCCACCACTGCCTCCACCACTACTGCTGCAGCCATCGAAACAACCACTACCGCCGCTGCCACCACCACCACAACCAACACCACTACCACCACCACAACCACCACCACCACTGCCACTACCACCGGCACTACCACTGCTACCACCACCAACACCACCACCACGACCACCACCAACACTACCACCACCACCACCACTATCACCACCACCACTGTCGCTACTACTACTACTACTACTACTACTACTACTGCTACTGCTACTGCTACTGCTGCTGCTGCAGCTACTACTACCACCACCACCACTACTACTACTACTACTACTACTACTACTACTACTACTACTACCACCACCACCACCACTTCTGCTACTTACTCATGTGTGTATATATACAGAGATTTTTATGCATATGTATGCACATACACACATGCCCATAAACAGTTGTGTATGCATGTGTGCATGCATGTGTGTGTGCATGTGCATGCGTGTATCCCCCGTGAATATGTGTTTTTATGTGGGGGTGATGGAGAGAGTTTTATATGTGATTATATGAATCCATATGAAGGAAGTTTGCATAAATTGTATGGGACGGAGACAGAATTGTTTGTTCAGCATAGCATAACCAGTGAAGCACGACCATGTTCTGTGTTTAATGCCTTTTGATCCTTGAATCCATCCATGAGTTGTGTAACTAATAAATCACACAGATTCAATTAAATTTAAAAATAAAATTAAAAATCACCAAGGCCTACATCAAAGGAATCATTTATACGCGTTAGTATTTAGTTTAACATGTCTATACATGTGTGTGTGTGTGTGTGTGTGTGTGTGTGT
>NC_068983.1:57659105-57662970 GCF_001194135.2 Octopus bimaculoides | reverse complement strand
CTCTCTCTCTATCTCTCTCTCTCTCTCTCTCTCCCTCTCTCTCTCTTTCTCTCTCTCTCTCTCTCTCTCTACATGAAACACGTATTCAGTCATTATTGAATCCGCTGCTGGCTGAAAGCTTCCGCAAGCCTTTGTTGACTCACCCATCCGGTACACCAACCATGCAAATGAAACGTATTGCGGTGGTTATTAAAGAAAAATGGTTTCAATCAAGTTGCGTGCAACAATGTTGTGATGTATGCGTTATCTCATTACAGCGAGATCTATTTTGATGTCAACCAGAATGGATGTTGCGTGGATACCGACCAAGTAATTCCAGCCATTGGATAAATCTAAAGGATTTGGCATCAAAGATCTTTAGTGTTTAACTTGACGCATTTATTGTGTAAAGACAAGTTTACTTTCCTGCTAAGCAGTGTTTGAATTTATTACTGAGATAAAGATGAATGCAATGATTATATAAAAGGAAAACCAAAATGTCTTTTAAGCAGACTGGTGATAGGTTTTAGATGTTAGAGATTAAAGAAAAGAGAAGCTGATAAGAATTCTGGATGAAAAACACTCACAGAATTCACATTTCTGCTGCGAAATCCATTTTTTGAGTTCTCGTTTTTAAATACAGCGTTTTACTAAAGATGTCGGTGACTGGAGAGAAATTAAAATCATCATTCACGTGGAATTCAAAAATGTCATCGCACAAATAAAGTGTTGAGGTGAATCGTGAAATATAAATCCCTGTTGGTGAAAATATTGCAATCGTCATCACCTCTACCTTTTTCATCATCCTCATCATCATCATGATCATCATCACAATCATCACCATCACCATCATCACCATCATCATCATCACCACGATCATTATCATCACCATCATTATCATCACTACTACCACCATCATCGTTATCATCATCGCCATCATCATCATCATCGTCATCATCATCATCATTATTATTGTCATCATCATCATCATCATCAATCATCATCTGCATCATTGTCAACATAATCTTTATCCTCACCATTGCCATCATTGTCGACACCACCGTCATCGTTTTTGTCATTACCATCATCATCATCACCAACACCACCGAAACTTTCATCTTTTAAGATCGACCCTTAAAAGATGAAAGGTAAAATCGACCTCAGTGGAATATGAACTCAGAACGTAATGGCAGACAAAATACCGCTAAGCATTTCGCCCGGCATGCTAACGTCTCTGCCAGCTCACTGCCTTAAAGCAGTATCTGATTTTTGAGCCAAAACTGTATCTGTCCCATCCTATTACAACCCTAGGGCAAGTAATGGCCAAAACTAAGATACTTAATCTGTGTTCTGGTCATCTTCCAGTAACTAGATTCCATGGACTGATATCACTTAAACATGTAAATGGTTAGAATTCTTGCATAATGATAGCTTTGTAAAGGAGAAAGATGATCAGAATAGGTTTCCCACTGAGTAGAAATGTTGATTTATTGGGATTATTAAATTATTTATTTAGGAATTTAATTCCATGTCGTAGATTGTGTTGTGGTTCTGTCAATAGCCGTAGCTGATTAAGAATATGTATGTGCTTGGACGTTAATTGTTCCCAATGTGAAGGGATGTGGCGTAGTGTTTAGGTTGTTCAACTTGTAATCATAAGGATGTGAGTTTGTCCACTCAGCTGGCAAAAATTACTTGTACCTGTAATTCAAAAGGGCTGACTTGATCACAGTCTGTGTCATGCTGTGGTAAAGGTATGTGTATCTATGGAGTACTCAACCACTTGCACGTTCGATTCACATGTAAGCTGTTCTGTTGATCAGATCTGTTGCAACACTCGTCATCATAACCAACAGTGTGCCAATTGTTAATATATTTGTTTCTACTCTAAGCACAAGGCCTGAAATTTTGTGGGAGAGGGGGCCAGTCGATTAGATCTAACCCAGTACACAACTGGTACTTAGTTTATCGACCCCAAAATGATGAAAGGCAAAGTCGACTTCAGCGGAATTTGAACTCAGAACGTAAAGACAGATGAAATACTGCTAAGCATTTCGCCCAGTGTACTAACGTTTCTGCCAGTTCGCCATTTCATAAATTATTCCTTTCTACTCTAGGCACAAGGCCTGAATTTTTTTTTTTTTTTTTTTTTTTGAGGGATGAAAGGCAAAGCTGACCTCAGCAGAATTTGAACTCAGAATGTAAAAACAGACAAAATACAGCTAAGCATTTCACCCGGTGTGCTAACGTTTCTGCCAGCTTGCCATCTTTAAATAATTTTTTTCTACTTTAGGCACAAGGCCTGAAATTTTGAGGTAGGGGCCAGTCAATTAGATCGATCCCAGTACACAACTGGTACTTAATTTATCGACCCCGAAGGGCTAAAAGGCAAAATCGACCTTGGCAGAATTTGAACTCAGAAAGTAAAGACAAACGAAATACCGCTAAGCATTTCGCCCAGCGTGCTAACGTTTCTGCCAGCTCACCACCTTATGCTAATTGGCTTGCCGCCAATTGTTAATATATTGATTAGTAAATGTAATTTGTTGGTGACAACTAGTTGTTTCTCAACATGTCCATAAGTATAACTAGTGTTTATGGCTGTAAGGAATTCTTTCACGTGTTTCAGTCATTTTGATTGTAGCCATGCTGGAGCACCACTTTTAGTTGAGCAAATCGACCTCAGGACTTATTCTTTGTAAGCCTAGTACTTATTCTATCGGTCTCTTTTGCTGAGCCGCTAAATTACAGACTGAACTAACAAAGTCATTCTAATACCAGCAAGGGTCATAGAATCATGAAGATGCACAGCTTGTTGGAGTTTGAGTGTTTTTAAATGTTATGGTTTATTTATTCACCTGATGAAAAGGTTTTTTTGTTTCTAATCATGTAATGTGTCCATTAATCAATTAAAAGTTCGTTGGAAACAGCTGTAGTGAATTGACACATTATCCACCTGTTGCTATTTATTCATTAATATATATATACATATACATATACACATATATATATATATATATATATATATATATATATTCAGATACATATACATGCATATATACAAACAGAAAGAGAAGAATCAGCTATAATTGTTACACTTGCAGAAAAATTACATAATTATTTTTTGTAATTTTATAATATATATATTGGCATTTTTATTTGCTTTTAATGAGAATTATATTATTTTTGAAAAAAATCAATTTCACATTTAAAATGTAAAGGTTATATGTAACTTAATAAATTATTGTTTTAAAAAAATATATTAATTCTCGTATTTTCATATTGATAACTGCACTGAATTAGACATTTTGCATATTGATTTAGTAATAGCTGAAGTAGCAATTGGTACAAACAAACAAATGTAATGCTAGTAATTAACTTTTCTCCTAATTAGTTTTACTCATTGGTTTCTGGCCATGTGGGGCATAGTTTTGAAGGGTTTAGTGAAGCGTATCAACCCCAGTTCTTATTTTTTGGTTTTTAAAGTCTGGTAGTTACCATGTAGGTCCATTTTGCTGAAATGCTAAATTACAGGTATGTCAACAAACCAACATCGGTTGTCGAGTGAGAAGGGGGATAAACACAAACACAAAGACACATTTACATACATACATACATACATACATACATACATACTAACATACATACATACATACATGCATACATACATATGTACATACATACATATATATATGTGTGTGTGTCATCATCATCATCATCATCGCTTAACGTCCGCTTTCCATGCTAGCATGGGTTGGACGATTTGACTGAGGACTGGTGAAACCGGACGGCAACACCAGGCTCCAATCTAATTTGGCAGAGTTTCTACAGCTGGATGCCCTTCCTAACGTCAACCACTCAGAGAGTGTAGTGGGTACTTTTACGT
>NC_068983.1:57651816-57655973 GCF_001194135.2 Octopus bimaculoides | reverse complement strand
ATATATATATATGAACAAAAATAGCCAGTGAGATCTGTGAAGGTAGAGTTCAAAAGAGTACAAAGCTGCAACGGTAATCTGAGTGGAGTGCTGGTATGTAGATGAGGAGAGGTGCTTAAAGGTCTGGAAGTGGTTAAGATATGCAAGTCCAAGAGTGTGGGATGTACAGTCAGGATCAAACTGAGTTAACCACATAAGCGTATAATATAAAGTTCAAATTTTGGACCACTGGACTCAAGATGTTGTTTTTTAATCTCTCTCTGTTTATTTTCTCTTATTCCTTTCTGTTGAAGAGCATAGGCTCGAAACGTGAAAGACTTTTCAATTCTCCCCAAGCGTCAAACAAATACACTTGCTTGTTTTTCATTCACCTGTCTTCGTCTTTTGATTTTCTATAAATTTGAACTTCTTACACGTGTGTGTGTGTGTGTGTGTGTGTGTGTGGTAAGAATCTTGCTTCCCAACCACAAGATTATGAGTTCAGTCTCACCGTGTGGCACCTTGGGCAAGTGTCTTTAATTGTAACCTCAGGCAGAGCAAAACCTCATGAGTTGATTTGCTAGACGGAAACTGAAAGAAGTTCATTGTATATTTATATATGTATATATCTGTGTGTGTCTTTGTGCTTGTCACCACATCACCAATTGACAACCAATGTTGTTATGTTTACTTCCCTGTAACTTAGTAGTTAAGCAAAAGAGTCCAATAGAATTGGTAGTAGGTTTAAGAAATAAGTCCTGGGGTCAATATTTTTGACTAAAACCCTTTCAGGCAGTGCTCTAGCATGGCTGCAGTCTTGCTAACTAATGGCACTGTCTTCCACACAGGCAGGCTTGTCCTTTCAGGCGTTGGTGCCACTTGAGAAGCACCCATGCCAGTGGCACATAAAAAACATTCACACTGGTGGCACATAAAAAGCACCAAGCACACTCTGTTAAGTGTTTGCTGTTAAGAAGGGCATCCAGCAGTAGAAACCATGCCATAACAGACAGTTGGAGTCTGGATAGCTCCCATCTGGCCAGCTCCGTGTCAATCAACCCAACCCATGCCAGCATGGAAAGCGGACGTTAAACAATGATGATGATGATAATGATGATGATGATGAGCCAGGTTTCCACACAGTTTCCATCTACTAAATCCACTCACAAAGCATTGTCAAACTGGGGCTACAATAGAAAATACTTACCCAAGGAGTTCCGCAGTGGGACTGAACATGAAACATTGTGGCTGCAAAATGAGCTTCTTAACCACATAGCCATGACCATATAATCCCATTTAAATATAATTTTGAATTTTGATTAAAACAGTGCATTTGTTAAGCAATAATTACATAAATAAATTGACAAAAAGACAAATATGAAAACAAAGCAAGTAAGAGCACAAGAACTCAGAACAGTGGATGAGCCTCTGAGATCAATCATTATCCCTTACAGCTGTTTCAATTAAGCTCAGTGAATTATTACCAATACACCAAAAAGCAAATAGAAACTAATTTTGCAATCACCATCAGTGTATTGTAATAAATGTTTACACAATATTAGAAGGCAAGGCGTAGAATTGCCTGACGTAAAATCTCCTCATAGACTTGTATTAAAATTATGATATATATCAGGGCAAGCCAGGCATCATTACTGTATTGACCCAGGAAAACAACATACATTTTGCCGTTCTTGAAGCTTGTCAATGGAATGCACCTATTTGTCATCTACTTAAATTGTATTCATGCCTTCTCATAAAAAGCACCTGTCCTGGTACCATAAAAAGGGCACCCATGCTTGTTGCACATTAAATGCACCTATGCTGGTGCCATGTAAGAAACATCTGTGCTATTGATATGTGGAATACACCAATGCTGATGCCACACACAAAGCACCCATACTGGTGCCACATGAAATCTACCTGTGCTGATGCCATGTAAAGAGCACCAATTAACCTCTGTAAAGTGGTTGGCATTAGGAATGGCATCCAACTGTAGAAACCATGCCAAAACAGATGACTGGAGCCTGGTGCAGTTGTCCAGTTTACCAGCTCCTGTCAAAACGCCCAACCCATGCCAGCAGAAAAAACAGCCATTAAATGATGATGATTATGTTGTGTGAAGAAAACATTCACTGGTTTTGCAGAAGCTTTACCTAACTGTGACAAACCTGGTATACACACTTAAAACAGCATTAAATCAAAATTGACAGATGTGTATCATATGAAAAGCATATACACCAGTGTGTATATATCTATTATGATATATAGTCATCGATTTTAATTTAATGCTGTTTCAATTATATATACCTAATTTTGTAATGTACATTACACTTGAATAACAGTGAAATTAATGTTAAGACACTGCTTGAAAACAACACAGTAAACTAATCAATATACTAGAATAGATAAATCTCAACAAACTATCCTAAACACAAACAATTACTACTTACTTGGCTCAAGTACTATTCATGCTGTTGCTTACCTACTGAATAGAAATATTACAGTTTGTTGTGTCTGGGGAGAGTCATTCTCTTTTGATGCCTTATTCTTTAACACGTTCATTGACTGGTGCTGCCTGACTGGTCCCGTGCTGGTAGCATGTTAAAAGCATGATTTGAGTGTGGTCGATGCCAGTGCCACTTGAATGGCTCCTGTTCTGGTGGCATGTAAAAAGCACCATTCGAGCGTGGTCAATGCCAATGCTGCCTGACTGGCACCCGTGCCAGTGGCATGTAAAAAGCACCATTTGAGCATGGTCGTTGCCAGTACTGCCTGACTGGCTCCCATGCCGGTGGCACGTAAAAAGCACCCATTACACTCTTGGAGTGGTTGGCATTAGGAAGGGCTTTCAGCTGTAGAAACCTTGCCAGATCAGATTGGATCCTGGTGCAACCCCCTGGCTTGCCAGTCTTCAGTCAAACCATCCACCCCATGCCAACATGGAAAGCAGACATTAAACGATGATGGCGCTGATGGTGCTCATTCAGTTTCCACTCATTTACTTCTTTAAGTTTTTCTAGAATTTTCGTTGCCTCTTGCAACCTTTGCAATAGTCATTGACTCTGTCTGTTCTCTGAGTCGGTAAGCCAGTGCACATGCACACTGACCCACAGACATGCACACATACACACAGACAACTGCATTCCACAAGTAAAACTTAACCTAATGAACCCATTATTTTTGTTGACTTTACATGAATCGCTACCCCATTAGTGCCCCACTTTTCTTCAATACCCCCTTGGAACTTTCTGCCACCACCAGGGGGTGGGGGCAATACGGCCCATTTTGGGAACCACTGCATTATATGACAGCTCTGTTTGCAAGGAATGTAGAGATGAATGTGCATCAGGAGATGGAGTGAAATGCCATATGAAGGTTTTACCAAATCAATATGGTAACATCTGCTGCAAGTGGTGCCTATTTTTTCCATTTCTGTTTAAAAGAGTATAAAGTCCCCAGTGGGACGGAATGGTTACATCCGGGCTGTTTAAAATTATTCTTTTGGTCATTTATTCTTTGTAGTGTGGAAGGTGTTTATAAGCCATTTAAGAAACACACAAAAACCGTTAGATTCACTTTAACATTTAAATTTAATTTGCCAAAATATTTTCATCACTTTGAGACTGCAACCTGTTCACTGACAAAAGATGTGCAGCACAGAATTTTTGTCAGTGCAGCACAGAATTTTGTCAGTGAACAGATTGCGGTCTCAAAGCGACAAAAATATTTTGGCAAATTAAATATAAATGTTGAAGTGAATCTAATGGTTTTGTGTCTTTCTTAAATGGTTTATAAACACTTCCTACACTGCAATTTATTTTGTTCCACCACACGATCTCAGATCAGGTTCCTTGCTATGCAAGTACATCTCCATTCATTCTTATTTTTTCTTTTAATTGTTTCAGTCTGGTCAAAAGAGAGAGAGAGAGAGAGAGAGAGAGAGAGAGAGAGAGAGAGAGAGAGAGACAGAGACAGAGATGTTGAGAGAGAAAAAGGCAGAGATATAGATAGACAGATACATACATACATAGATTAACTGATAGAGATAGATAGATAGATAGATAGATAGATAGATAGATAGATAGATAGATAGATAGATAGATAGACAGATAGATAGATAGATAGATAGATAGATAGATAGATAGATAGATAGATAGATAGATAGACAGACAGACAGA
>NC_068983.1:57642838-57645378 GCF_001194135.2 Octopus bimaculoides | reverse complement strand
CTGCAGCGTTCGTTTCACAAAAATTTTCATGGCTACAAGACGCCATCGTCTAAAAAAAAATGGCTAGAAAGCCGAAATTGGTTTTTATATCCTGGAAATGTGCCACACAGGGCAGATTTACGTCGCAAAAAACTTGCACCAGAGAGTCTACAAGTTGTTATACAACTTTGTATATAAAATAAACTTTACAAACAAACTTTTTAAAACATGAAAAAGCAAAACTTACGGAGCCGACACGTCTACCGTCCGTCCATAGAGATAGATAGATAGATAGATAGATAGATAGATAGATGTTGATAGGGAATTGGCAAATAAAGAAACATCTATTACAGGGTGGTTGGTTATTTTTTGCTCCCACAATAAAGAATTTGCGCAAAAAGAAAAAAATATACGAAAAACAACCCCAAAACCCATGTACTGCATGATAATTGGTTGTAATTGCTATCTTCACTAGAATTGATAAAAGGAAGACTGATGAAAGAAGCAAACAGAAGTCCTAAACCTGTTGGCAAGAAATTGGGTGAATTAGTGGCGAGAGAGATTTCTAACGCAGTTAAATTAGAGTGGCCTAATTAAAGGGCCAATTAAAAATGTCAAATTTTACACAACTAATTCATCATCATCATTATCATCCTTATCATCATCTTTAATATCATCACTGTCGTCATTAGCATCATCGGGATCGTCATCGTCACTATGATCATCCTTACAATTATCATCATCCTCATCATCATCATCATTATCATCACTGCCACTACCACTGCCACCATGGCCACCAACACCACCACATCCACAATCAATACCACTGCTACTACCACTACAACCACTGCCACCACTGCTTCGGTTGGTCTGCTTTTATGGCTGGATGCCCTTCCTAAAGCTAACAACTTTATAATGTGCATTGGGTGCCTTTTGTATGTTGCACCAGCACTGTTGAGGTTTCCCGTGCAGCTTGCGAGGCTATAAACTCAGAATGGAAAGGGGAAACCTTATGCTAGGAGAATGAGGTGTAGAGAGGTGGGTAAGGAGTGAGAGAAAAGGGCCAGAGCAGAAAAGGTTTCTCGATGTAGAGGAGCTACATGACTCCTCACATTTTAAACGAGAGGGTTGGTGTTGGAGATGTGGTTGCTGTTGTTGTTATCGTAGTTGCAGTTGGTGTTGTTGTAATTAGTGCTGTAAAGTACCCGAGGAGTTCTGATCAAGGAGAGAGAGAGAAATACAAGCAAAATTGTTCTAGCTGTGACCACCCATTTCGTTTGTATAGGTGCAGAAGTGGCTGTGTGGTAAGTAGCTTGCTTACCAACCACATGGTTCCGGGTTCAGTCCCACTGCATGGCACCTTGGGCAAGTGTCTTCTACTATAGCCTCTGGCCGACCAAAGCCTTGTGTGTGGATTTGGTAGACGGAAAATGACAGAAGCCTGTTGTATATATGTGTATATGTATATGTATGTGTAAATATGTTTGTGTGTCTGTGTTTGTCCCCCAACATCACTTGACAACCGATGGTGGTGTGTTTACGTCCCCGTAACTTAGTGGTTCGGCAAAAGAGACCGATATAATAAGTACTAGGCTTCCAAAGAATAAGTCCTGGGGTCGATTTGCTCAACTAAAAAGCAGTGCTCCAGCATGTTCGCAGTCAAATGACTGAAACAAGTTAAAGAGTAAAGCAAGCTTCCTAAGCAAACAGCAATGCCTACACATTTTACTTCGACCCACAACGTTTTAAGTTCAAACCTTACAATGGTCACAGTTATTTTTTTTTTACCTTTCATCTCTCAGGGGTTAATCAAAGTCATTCCACTGTATGAACCCACGACCTCTTCATAAAACAAAACACATAGCAATGTACTGCAGTGGTGCATTCAGACAAACACTTCTAGTATAAGTCTTGTCCCTGATGAAAACTAATCAATTTCCAATGTGTAATTAGCTAATTGCTTTTGATGTTTAGAATTCTACTTAATCTTAATCAGAAACCATCACCATCGCTGTCGCCATCGTCGTTGTCGTTGTTCTCGGTGTCATCGTTTTAAAGTACATATTTACATGTTTGCATGGTTTACTTAGCATTTCTTGAATCAGACTTTCTATGATCGGATGCCTTTCCTGTCATCAGCACTCACTTACTTCCAAGCAATGTAATAATTTCTCCATGGGAAGACATGTTTTTGCAGAATATTGCAAATGAATAACAAAAGAATAATAATAATTACAATAATAAGAATGATAATAATAATAACAATAATAATAATAATAATAATAATAATAATAATAATAATAATGAACTAGATAGGATACAACATACACAAATGAAAGAAAAAATAAAGAAAGAGTACTATAGACGAGTTAGATCAATACTAAAAACAGAGCTCAATGCTAAAAACAAGATAATGGGTATCAACACTTTAGCTGTCCCAGTTATAAGCTACAGCTACAACATCCTTAACTGGACACTAAACGAACTATGTAAAATAGACAGGAAAACAAGAAAAATAATGACAGGATATAGGATGCACCACCCAAAATCTGACATAGAAA
>NC_068983.1:57638434-57640666 GCF_001194135.2 Octopus bimaculoides | reverse complement strand
TAACATACTGGAAATGGTATATCTCTATATATACACATACATATATATATATACATGCACATATATCTATATATATGTGTACATGTGTATATATATATATATATATATATATATATATATATGTGTGTGTATGTGTGTGTGTGTATATATAAATGTGTATATACATGTGTATATCTATCTATCTATATATATATATATATATATATATATATATATATATTTCTTTACTGTTTGTGTTGTGTCTCTTTCTTTCTTGTAATTGTCTACAAATATTATCTCCTTTCGCGTTTATCATTTCATTTTATTTTCCCCATCACATTCAGTTCAATAGATTGTTTTCATAAAATGTGGCTGGAAGTTAATTGAAAACTCAAAGATACATTTTTAATGTTTTACCATTTGAATGAAGGTTTTTATTGTAAAAGCATCAAATCAGACCAGTTATTATTACTTTTGGCAATGACATTTAAATATTTACCATTCTATTACAGATTGTGTGAAATAACTCTAATATTGATTCCTTTCATTTATAATAGGCTACAACTTTTGCATGGCAAGGATATAATAGTTGAATGCTTCGATAGCTGATACTTATTGCACTCTTTCTCCAGGAAGAAAAGAAATGGCAGGCCAGTATTGGTGTGGCACACTGGTCAAGTGTGCTGGGACAAGGAATAATACAATGCTCTTTTGGAGCATAAATGTGCTGGGTATTTGTCAGGGGGATCTTGTTGGTCTAAGGACCAAGTTCTGATCTATGTACGAGATCTGATCTTGGTCTGGGGACCAAGTTCTGATCTATGTACGAGATCTGGTCTTGGTCTGGGGACCAAGTTCTGACCTATGTACAAGATCTGGTCTTGGTCTGGGGACCAAGTTCTGATCTATGTATGAGATCTGATCTTGGTCTTGGTCTGTTGTGATGGTCAGCTCTGTCAAATACTTTAGATTGATCTAAATTAACTCGTTTGATACAAACCTATCTGTGGCTGTTCCTCTTTCTTTGATATACATTTCAATATTTTAAAACCATGTAAATGAAAACCTTCTGCCAAAATTTCTTGTTAATTTATGTTCTTAAACTCCAGCATAATAATAATGACTAAGTTGATTTATTTTATTAAATTATTTATTATTTTCAAAATTCATTAAAACAACTTATCAGAAAGATGGTAACAAATTCGTTAATCAGAAACTGATTGAAGTCACATCAGTTTCCAAACCATTTTCTGATGTTTTAGTTGAAGTGGACGTTGTCAAAGATATTTTATTGTCTGGGGGAGTCATTCTGTTACAATGCCTAATTAATTAACACATTCACCAGTTTGAGTGTGTTAATTAATAAGGAATTAAAACAGAATGACTCTCCATGACACAATAAAATAGTCTTCAACACACGACTTCACATAAAGAATCTTGCAAACCAATAAAAAAAAAAGAATCAAACTCTCAAAGACAGATTTCGTAGAAATTGCACAAAATCGCTTACTTTTGATTATGCTATAGAAAGCATGATATGCTATATTCCTAGCAGGCAGTCCTACTAGAATCTTAAACTCTGTGATCACCATAGTTGAAAGAGCTAAAATTGTTAAACCTTTTTGTTACCATATTTTTATGGAAATACTGTGATAGCTCTGTGTCAGCAAGAATTTAAAAAAATATGGAAAAAAGTGAAAGGGGTAGAGTGAACTTGCCGTGAGGAGCGGAATAACCAACGTTTCGGATTCAATCCTTCATCAGGAGGCAGAGAAAAAGAGAAGAAACAGAGGAAAAATGTCCAAACAGAGGATGTAAACTCTGACTTTTTTCTCCTTTTCTTCTCTTCTTCGCTGACCCCCGACGAAGGATTGAATCTGAAATGCTGGATGTAGCCCTCCCAACCACTTAGACCCTCTGAAGAAGCCTAGAGGCACATTCATCATCCAAACTTTATCTACCCATCCCTATAGAACACCGAAGAGATGGCGAGGGCATGAAGGATTTCATTGCCTCTTGGCAAAAATGGCTGTAAGGAACTAGCACCTACTGACAATCTGATCTTTTGCACTTTTCTGTAATATTAGTGCATGTGTATGTAATACATGGCTAATATACATGTATGTATTCATCTAATACAATCTAATACACTGGAATAAATACACATAACAGAATGTCTACCAGCTGATGTATGTCGTTTTTGTAACCTCTTCATTTTCTTATTTGATATATATATATATATATATATATATA
>NC_068983.1:57636132-57637527 GCF_001194135.2 Octopus bimaculoides | reverse complement strand
AAAAAAATTTTAGAAATTTTATTTACCACCAGTGGTCTAGCGAGAGTAAAAAAGCAGTCAATAGACTATGTATTATTCATTTAAAATGCAGAGATGCCTATAATAGGACATCTACTACCTAACTTTTGTGGTATGTAGTCTTTTTGCTGCTGTTTCTAGCGAGTAGATGTCCTATTATAGGCATCTCTGCATTTTAAATGAATATATATATATATAAATATATGTAGATATTATACATATAGGAGGGGCAGTATGGGGGATGCATGTGTGTAAGGGGATGGTCTTCTTTATTGTTTCCCTGAATCAAATTTGCTCGCCAGGCATTGGTTATCCCAATGTTATAATAGAAGACACTTGGCCAAGGTACCATGCAGTGGGACAGAACCTGAAACTACATAGCTGCAAAGCAAGCTTGTTAGCTGCTACAGCCATGCCTGCACCTAACACCGACCATTTTGTTTACGTAGGGCACTGAATATGGGAACCAAGAAACAAACAAACAAACAAAAAAAATTCACAAAATCAAGGTAAAATATATATAAAAAAAATAAAAGTAAAAATAAAAGCACAAAGGCAAAATACACAGAAACTGCAATTGGTTGAGCAACAAAAGCACACAGAACAAACAAGATTACTGCAATAATAAAAATAATAGTGATGATGATGGTGATGATGATCATGATCATGATGATCATGATCATCATGATGATCATGATAATGATGATGGTGATGATGATGATGATGATGATGATGATGATGATAATGTTGAAGATCATCATCATCATCATCATCATCGTCATTATTATTATCATTATTATTATTATTATTATCATTATTATTATCATTATTATTATTATTATTACTATTTTCATTTTTAGCTTCAGGATATTAGTTTAAATCTCACACCGTACCACACAATGTATCTTACTCCATTATGCATGAATAAATAGCTCTAAGTTTATCTTGTCTTTAGAATATGCTTCACAGATAGTATTGAGCCATCCACCAATTCTATTTTCATTTTTTTTTGTTTTTGTTTCTTCTGTGTGAGTTTTTGTTGCATGTATTCTGTTAGGAAGGACTTCCAGTGATAAAATATTTGTTTTAACAATCTCTGAGTAAATATCTAACTGTGTAACTTGTTGTAGGTGTGGAAAATATGGCAAGAATGTAGCTGGACGCAGAGATACTCTACCCATTGTGTGTTTGTTTGCATGTAGTGGTGTGTTTTTATTATTATTTCATTACACTGATGTTTACACCATTTATGCAACGACATACAGGTACGCAGAAATGCACACAGATACAACCCCCATATATGTATATATACATATATATATGTATATAAATATACGTACATATACATATATATATATATATATATATATATATATA
>NC_068983.1:57631952-57634452 GCF_001194135.2 Octopus bimaculoides | reverse complement strand
TATATATTTATATATATGTACACACACACATATATACATGGCAGTGAAACATGGTCCATGAATGCTGAGGACATGCGTAGGCTTGAAAGAAATGAAGCTAGTATGATCTGCTGGATGTGTAATATGAGTGTACATACATCACAGAGTGTAAGTGCCCTGAGAGAAAATTTTGGCATAAGAAGCGTCAAAAGTAGTGTACAAGAGATGACTGCGCAGGTATAGTCATGTGTTACGTATCGATGAAGACAGCTGCATAAGGAAGTGCCACTCCCTAAATGTAGAAGGAACCTGTGGAAGAGGTAGACCCAGGTAGACATGGGATGAGCTGGTGAAGCATAACCTTCGAACATTGGGCCTCACAGAGGCAATTATAGGAGACTGAGACCTTTGGAGATATGCTGTGATTGAGAAGAACAGGTAACTAAAGTGAGATGTCAGCCATGCATGTCCAGCCCTGTTAAAAATACTCCTGATGTGTCGGTCCATATGATATGATTGAATCAAGTAAAACCAATATCATATCTGGGGCTGGTAACCCTAGCTGCCTCCTGTGCTGTTGGCAAAGAAAGGTACCATCTGAACGTGGTCGATGCCCGGTCTGCCTGACTGGCCTGTGTGGCAGCGGCACATAAAAAGCACCAATCGATCATGACCGATGCACGTACACCCTTACTGGTTCCTATGCCGGTGGCATGTAAAAAGCAATATCCAAATGTGATCATTGCCAGGCCCACCTGACTGGCACCTGTGCCAGTAGCACATAAAAAGCACAAGTATAGAAACAAGTGTATCAGTAACAATCATAAGAAAAATACTTTGAGCCTTTTTTGGAGAGTTATATTGCTCTAATTCAGTTCTGTCCTGACTTGGTATCCAACCGTGTTTGGTGACTTTGCCTTGTTTAGCAAATGTATTTGTAGTTTGTTAATTTTTACAAATGATAGTTCTTCTAATTTGCATATTGCTTTGTTTTGCACAGGGATTTTGGGGTTCTGCTTTAATCAGCATGTATTTTTTAGTATATATTGCTCATATATTCACACCACTATTGCTGGACAGGCTTTCACGTGGATAAAGTCTGTATTAAAACATAACATAAAGGAAAAAAATTAACCCGAAAAGACTACAGAAAAGAAAATTGACAACTGAACAAAGACACATTTGTAAAGATAGTGATTGGACTTTTAACAAGCACAAGTGGGAAAAGCATAACGTTTAATAACAAAGTCAACAGCAACAAAAAAAGTATCTCAGTTTATCGTTTATGAGAGTAGGATGTAAGAGAGAATGTTGGATATGAATCAACTGAAGAAAAAGCAAAGAGCAAAATATGGTAAATGTATGTTACAAAAGTATATACTTCCTAGCTCAAAGAATTATTTTTTAACTGGTATGAGTGAGGAAAACCTACATTTGAATAACAAAAGCAACAACAATATAATAATAATAATAATAATAATAATAATAATAATAATAATAATAATAATAATAATAATAATAATAATACAGAAATAAAAAATAGAAGAGTGCCATAGTTATCATGTGAAATTGGTTGAATGATATTTCGGCATCTAGCGCGCCTTCCGCAGGTTCAAAAATTACATGTCAGTCTACTTCATTTTTTGTTAAGATTATATAGGACTGAGGTAACTCCTCCAGAAGTTATACAGAAATAAGAAATAGAGGAGTGCAGGGACTCAAACCTTGTGTCTGCTCATATAAGAGAGTACCATGACTCTCCATCCTGCAGCAATGACTTAGTTTAATTCTCATTGGTCAATTTGTCATTCTTTTTTATCATTATAGATTGTATTTTTCTGATTTATTCTGAGCTATTATTTACAACTTCCCCAAATATCGAAGTCCCTGTCAACCTTCTCAGTGTAAGAATTGAAATAATGTATCTGAACTCTACCAAAAAAAAAAAAACAGGATTGAGTAATCTTACAGCCTAATGTTACTTTTATATATAATTTGATATATGAAAAAGAACAATATATGTGTGTGTATATATATGCATAAACACACACACACACACACACACACACACACACAGAATGAAGAGACAGAAAGAGAGGAAGAGAAAGAAAAATAGAGGAAGGGCTGGAAATACATTATTTCAAAAAGTGTAGACATATGTATGTATGTTGGTACTTCTCTCTCTCCCTATCTCTTGTTACTCGTCCTTCGCCTCTCACCGTTACTACTACTATCTCTCTCTCTCTCTCTCTCTCTCTCTCTCTACCTCTCGTTGCTCACTTTTATTCTACTTCCTCCCCTCCTTTTCCCTCTGCTACTCTTTCTCTTCACACAGTCTTGGTCACGTGTGTCCTGCTGCTATTTCTTTTCGTTCTTGGAATCACCAAGCTCGCACATACTTCTTTGCCCCTCCTGTACGTGCTTCACAGCGTTCAAGACATACACACTTCACGTCTGGCTGTACAGCCTTTTTGTTTGTTTATTTCACCGTTTCGTTTTCCTGTCTTGTTTTCCATCCGCC
>NC_068983.1:57627883-57631057 GCF_001194135.2 Octopus bimaculoides | reverse complement strand
GAGTGGTTGGCGTTAGGAAGGGCATCCAGCTGTAGAAACTTTGCCAAATTAGACTGGAGCCTGGTGTTGCCATCCAGTTTCACCAGTCCTCAGTCAAATCGTCCAACCCATGCTAGCATGGAAAGCGGACGTTAAACGATGATGATGATGATGATGATGTATATATATATATATATATATATATACATACTCACATATATATATGTGTATGTGTGTGTGGTGTAATAAACGTGTGTGTGTATGTGTGTGTGTCTGTGTATCTGCAAGTATATGTGTATGTATGTCTGTGTGTGTGTGTGTCTCTCCATCTCTCTCTCTCTCTCTCTCTCTCTCTCTCTGCCTGCATCCATGTGTGTGCATTTGTACTTCTCTCTGTATGTGTATGTCTTTTCGCAATAAAGCTTTAGGCAAAAGCTGAAACTTAAATCTTCACGTCACAAACAATTTTCCTTTTTCTTCTGTTTTTGGCACAGCTGCTGTTTATTCTAATACGAATATTATCATTAGTCTGTTGATATGGCAAACCTTTGGAGTATTGGTCAAAATCTCTTGCAGGATTTTTTTCTGGTTATTTCTATTTTGAGACCAAATACTGGAGGTGTTAACTTTGCCCTTCTTCCTTCTGGCTACAATAGAATAAAGAATCATTCAAGAACTGAGATCAATTAAATGTCTAAATCCAGCTTCCAAATTCCAGAATTGGTGCCTATATAAGTAATGTTAAATATAAGATTATTATTATTATTATTATCATTATTATTATTATTATTATCATTATTATTATTATTATTATTATTATTATTGATGACGATGATGAACATGATGATAATGATGAAGATGATGATCTTTATAGCCCGGAAGTTAAATGTCAACGTAACCTGAAGGAACCATGGTGGAAAAGAAGAATAACGCAGTCTATTAACGAGACCAGAAAGCATATTAATATTCTGGAATGGAAAAAAAAAGGAATGAAGTTCTGTGAGAGAAATATGTTGAGCTAGAGAGGAAGTATAGGGTGCACAGAAAATGGAAACAATGTTGTGATTAAGGAATTAAAACAGAGATTGAAAGCTAAAGCACATAAACTAAAGTAGCTAGATGAGAACGAGCTATGACTAGTGGAACAAAAAGGGTGTAGATGTAAGAACAGAGGAACGAAGGATCAATTACTAATCGATAAGACTATCCTGGCTGATTGCAAGAAGAGACACAAATATTTGGTGATGGCATGGGTGGACTACAGGAAAACATATGACAGGGTCCCACACTCGTGGATTATTGAATGCCTTAAACTACTGAAGGTCTCACAGTATCCTGAAGTTAATATATAACTCTTTTACTTGTTTAAGTCATTTGACTGCGGCCATGCTGGAGCACCACCTTTAGTCGATCAAATCGACATCAGGACTTATTCTTTGTAAGCCTAGTACTTATTCTGTCAGTCTCTTTTGCCGAACCACTTAGTTACGGGGATGTAAATGCACCAGACTCGGTTGTCAAACCATGTTAGGGAGACAAACACACACACAAACACACACACACATATATATATACTTATACATATATACGACAGGGTTCTTTCAGTTTCTGTCTACCAAATCCACTCACAAGGCTTTGGTTGACCCGAGGCTACAGTAGAAGACACTTGCCTAAGGTGCCATGCAGTGGGACTGAACCTGGAACTCTTGGTTGCAAAGCAAACTCCGCAACCACACTGCCAGCACCTATTTCCAGTTAAATCCTTCTCCACAATTGACTAAAATATTCATCTCATTAACTTTTATTATTAATGAAAATTTAATTTAGTTCTTGGATATAATGATTAATAATTATGGTTCTTTAATATGCTTTGCATAGGCAGCATGGAGAAATTAGATTATTAATGACACTCTTAAAGATAACATCTTAACGAAGCAATTTAAAATAGATATAATTCCTGCGAATTGTGCATCGGCTATCTCAGATCACTACTTAAATCTATAAATTGTGAGATTATTGGGACCTGAATTATCTTCATATCTTTATGAGAAATATACTTACAAACATGTTGCTAGTTATGTAACTAGAATGTGTACCATTTAGGGCAGCCTTTCTGTTTATTGACCCTTCATGCACTAGTGGAGGCATGTGGATAAATGGTTAAGGAGTTGGACTTATGATCAAAAGGTTGTGGTTTCGATTTCTGGATCAGGTGACATGTTGTATTCCTGAGCAAAGCACTTTTAGGAAATATTTTCTTAAGAAAAAAAAACAAAAAAATCTGAAATGTAGAAGGCAGACATTCTCCAAATACAAGAATAAACAGATGATAAGAATTTCCAAATATGGCAGTAAGTCGTTTTAATCTTTACACTGCATGCAAATTACAGTATTTGTATAGAGGGCACGTGTAAACACGTGTAAAGACATTCGAGCGAGGTCGTTACCAGTGCCACTGGACTGGCTCCTGTGCAGGTGGCATGTAAAATACACCAGTTTGAGCGTGGCCATTGCCAGTACCGCCTGACTGGCCTTCGTGCCAGTGGCACGTAAAAGCACATACTACACTCTCGGAGTGGTTGGCGTTAAGAAGGGCATCCAGATGTAGAAACTCTGCCAGATCAGATTGGAGCCTGGTGTAGCCATCTGGTTCACCAGTCCTCAGTCAATGGTCCAACCCATGCTAGCATGGAAAGCGGACGTCTAATGATGATGATGATGATGATGACGAGAGAGATAAAGGCAGTGTCTGTGCGTTTGTATTCATATACATACGAGATGGTAATGTTTGACTATTATATCACTTAGAATCGCAGCAGGGAGAAAATATGTCTAATCGCTTTGGTTGCGCTGTCCAAAAGCTATAGATTCAATTCTCCCACAATGCAACACCCCGACATGTACCATCCAGCGCAGCACTGTGCGCCTTGGGTATGTGCTGTGGTTTGCTGTGGTGCTCTTATGTTTACTGTATTGAAAGTGTTTTGCGTAGAATGTGTGCAGTACACAGTAGTGCAATTTTCTGTATGTTATATATATTTGTAAGTCCTGGTGTTTTTGTTATGTATTTGTCTGAATATTTTTTTATTATACCTAAGGCACCTACTATAATAGGAATTGTTTCTGTTTTTAGATTCCACATTCGATTTATCTCTATTTCCAGGTCTTTGTATTTTGAAAGTTTTTCCATTTCTT
>NC_068983.1:57626193-57627307 GCF_001194135.2 Octopus bimaculoides | reverse complement strand
GATTAGAATCATTTAACACCAAACGTAGCCTCTATTAGACATCCATTATCATCGTCATCATCACCATCGCCACCACCACCACCACCATTATCATCGTCACTGTTATCCACATCACCATTATCATCATCACCATCTTCAACATTTCTAGCATCCTCATAATCATAATCACCACCACCACCACTGTTAGCACCACCACCATCACCAGGATCATCATCATCATCATCATCATCACCTCCACCACAATTAACATCATCATCATCATCCTCATCATCATCATCCTCATCATCATCATCATCATCATTTCCATTGCAATTGATATCATCATCACCATCATCCTCATCATCATCATCATTATCGTCGTTCTCATCGTCGTCATCATCATCATCATCTCCATCTTAATTAATATCGTCGTCATCATCACCATCATCCTCATCATCATCATCATCATTATCATCATCGTTGTCTTCGTCATCATCATCCTCATCATCACCAAGACCACCACCACCACTATTACCATCCTCATCCTCATCGCGATCATCATTCATCATCATCATCTTCAAAATTGTCATCATCACTATCATCACTGCCGATGTCACCACCACCACCACCACTACTACCATCATCATCATCTTCGTGACCATCACCACCACTGCCATTTGTGTAGGTGCGTGTGTGTTTGTATGTGCAAGAGAAACAATGAAACCAGTAAAATGGATGCCAATAGATTGATTAAAGATCTTTGCTGTATTTCTTGAAAGTATTCCAATAAAAGTTCTTCCGGTTGTTGTGACAATGGGTTTGTAGGAAACATAACACAGTGAGGACATTGTTCAGGGCCTTGAAGGAATTTAATAATTCCTTGTAATAAATCTCAAGGAGTTAATTTACATTGATACTCATAGCAATGGTGGTGGTGGTGATGGTACTATTGTGAAAAGAAGGGCAGCTGAAGACAGACATAGTCCTCTACCCACCTACCGAACACGCACATAATGTGTATGTTTGTATAATATATGTATATATATACATATATATATATAAAATATAAACATATACACACATACATGTATGTATGTATTTATGTGTATATATATATATATATATATATATATAT
>NC_068983.1:57616516-57624254 GCF_001194135.2 Octopus bimaculoides | reverse complement strand
GTGTGTGTGTGTGTGTGTGTGTGTGTGTGTGTGTGTGTGTGTGTGTGTGTGTGTGTGTGTGAGGGTGTGTGTGTGAAGGTGTGTGTGTGCGCGCGTAATATGTATGTATGCATGATATGTATGTATTTATAAAGAGAATGGCTGAGCTACAAGCAGATTGTTAGATAGATTTCCTCCGCCAGTATTTCTAGAGAAATTTTTTTTTGCTAGACAGAATAAGAGATTCATTATTTCGGTGATGAGAAAAAAAGTAGGGTGAGAGAGAGCGAGATAGAGATAGAGAAAGGAAGAAGGGGGAAGACATGAAATAGAGGAGTGCTTCTCAGAGTGGAAACCCCTACTCCGGAGGCGAAGGTAAAGATATAGATGCTGAGGACAAACGGGGCAGCAAAGGGCTATATCTGCATCTGCATAGATTTTAAAGTTACTTCTATTTCAAGTTTAATTTTAGAATTCTGATAAACTGCTTGCTAGACACAATCTCAGCAACAATGATAGATAAAATAACAATGAGAGCATCAACAATAATAACGGACTTTGAAATGTGAATAAGTAAATAAATAGAACCATATATATACCACCAATACATGGAATTTGTCAGCAATAGAGGCGCAGGAGTGGCTGTGTGGTAAGTAGCTTGCTTACCAACCACATGGTTCCGGGTTCAGTCCCACTGCGTGGCACCTTGGGCAAGTGTCTTCTACTATAGCTTCGGGCCGACCAAAGCCTTGTGAGTGGATTTGGTAGACGGAAACTGAAAGAAGCCTGTCATATGTGTGTATATATATGTATGTGTGTGTGTGTGTGTGTGTGTGTGTGTGTGTGTGTGTGTTTGTGTGTCTGTGTTTGTCACCCCAACATCGCTTGACAACCGATGCTGGTGTGTTTATGTCCCCGTAACTTAGCGGTTCGGCAAAAAAGACCGATAGAATAAGTACTAGGCATCCAAAGAATAAGTCCTGGAGTCGATTTGCTCGACTAAAGGTAGTGCTCCAGCATGACCGCAGTCAAATGACTGAAACAAGTAAAAGAGTAAAAGAGTAAAAGAATGGAGAATAATGGATAATTTAAATACACTGTCGAATGCAGTGGCTATTTCCATACATGCAATAAAGAAAGCCGCTGCACCTGTCACGTAACGTCCTGACGTGTGTGTATATGCATACAGGGTGTCCGGATTAAATCTGACGTTTTTTTATGTCTCCGTTTTTCTATAGTAGCTTCTTTTATTGGTGCTCAGTCAACGGCAGTGGAGAGCATAATGTTTAAAGTTGTGGTTGAGAAAAAGTTAGCTGACATGGAGGAGTGGAAAGCATCTCAGTATTGGAAAAAAAAGTTACCTGTATCATAATGATGCGCGGGGTATCGAAATGCTGACATCATGGTTGCTGCTCAACACTTTGTCAATACTGTAAAGGCTGTAAGAAGTTCCTCTAAAACGTGATGGTATTTGCGTTGTCTCCACTGAAGGTGACGTCATATCGCCTCATATCTTTGAACAGGGTCTTAGATTCAATTTAGATGGTTCTGTGAAGCTGCTGGCAATTCTGGTCAAACCCTGACTGGAGAGGGTTGCTGCTGGAAGGCAGGATTCGACTCCTTGCCATACGTCCCTAAAGTGCCAAAAGTGGAAGTAATAGACATTCGACTTCACCAGTCCCAATTTCCGACCTCGTAATTCATTCTATTGTAATCCCATGGATTACTTATGTGTGGGGCAAGGTTGTAAAAGACACCAACAGCACCACCTGCAACACGAAGACCGAGCTGCTGGCCAAGATCAGGGAGGTATTCGAAAATCTTTCTAGGGACACAGTGAGGAAAGCATGCACCCAGTTCCAGACTCGTTTTGAGGCTTCGATTAAAACTGAGCGCAGCTGTTTTGAGTAAACTATTATCTCCCAGCCATAATCTAGTTCAGTTTTTTTGATTTTTAAAAATACTTTTGATTTTGGATGGGATATTGTTCTCTTTTCTTTAAATGCGAGCTGTCAAATTTAGCCCGAATACCCTGTATGTCTGTATATTTACGTGTGTATTTAATTTTGTTGTAACATATCAAGTGGATGTTGACAAAGTGATGGCAAAGAAATGGGATGATTACTAAAAACGTTTGAGAAGCACTGATCTGGAGCCTCTACGTAATCGCCTGAACTGTTAGAAATAGCAACTGAATCTAATTCTTGCCACACTCTACAAGGGTAAAAGACCCCCTTCGATCATGGCTGACTATGGGATTGCACCTAGAAAGTTGTACTCCTAGGCACAAGTCAGAGCAAGGTTGTTTATGGAAGACCAGCAGATTTTATCCGACGTTATCCACCGATGTTATCCAAGGGAAAGACAAAGGTCGATACAGCTTGGCACCAGAAACATCGCAAACTCATTTCTACAGCTAAGTGAACTGGAGCAACGTGAAATAAAGTGTCTTGCTCAAGAACACAACTCATAGCCCGGTCCAGGAATCGAACTTATAACCTCATGATCGTGAGCCCGACGCTCTAACCACTGAGTCATGCATTTTCACACCCTACTGTCTTATAAAAAGAATACGTTAGACAAAGTGGATCTGGATTTTCTGTATAGCGGGCATAGACAGGTTGATCACAAATGAAATGTTTTTAACCATATATCTGTTCCATCAGGATTGGTCTGGGGTTAAATCAAAAATCAATTACGAGAAACAATTAAGCCACTGCACCTTTGCGTTCTAATTTCAACTCCTGTCAGGGCAAACTTTAAATTCGACTCTTCCGGGGTCCCTCAATTAAAAACCTGTACTATATGCTTCCTCCAAATTTTCGCCTTTGTGCTTTCTTTAACTAACATGTCATTCATATTTGTTATATTTCCTTCAGCTTTTTTCTTCGTCCTGCATCTCCTTATTTTGATTTATAAAATTCTTTCTTTTTCCTTCTTTTTGCCAGCAGTATTTCTACACTTCTTTCTTAATAATTCACTGAAATGTTTTCATTATTGTTTAAAACATCTTGTTTCTTCAAAAATATCTGTGTGTTTTTTGAAACAAGGTTCTTATTTATTAAAAGACATTAACACCACAATCCTTATCCATTACCGTCACTGACCTGACATCTTCTTTGTCACTGCTGTTTTTCGAGTGTTCACTAATTAATAAATTAATCAGAAAGAATTTTTACTTCTAAACTCTCTGGTTGTTTATTTATTCTTAGAATATTCTCTAAATTGAAATGCCAACAACCATTATCAATAATTGACTCTCATTGAGATACAGGCAGGGATAGATTTAAAGAAGGTTTTCTTTTCATTTTAATGTTTTTATGATTATTTCGAATTATTGATTTTTAACCCTTTTGTTACCATATTCCTGTTGAAATATATACTGTCTTTGTTTTAAATAATTACGAAAATAATGAAAAATTTAGTAAAACAACTTTGTCATTAAAAACCCTTTTGTTACCATATTTTTATTGAAACGCATACTATCTTTGTTTCAGTTAATTCTGAAAATCATGAAAAATTTAGCAAAATAACTTTGGCATTTTCAAGCTGGTATTTGGAACTTAAATATTAATTTGATATTTTGATGGGAAGCTTTAATTTAGATTGCTTTAAAACAAGAAGTTTGCATCTTTATCTTCCCTTTTTTACTTGTGTCCGTCATTATACTACGACCATGCTGGGGCACTACCTTGATAAGTTTTCAGTCAAACTAACTGATTCCCATATTTTTCACTTGAGTTTGGTACTTCTTTTATCAGTCTCTATTGCTAAACAGCTTAAGTTACAGGGATGTAAACACACCAACACCAGTTGCCAAGCAGTGGAAGGGGACAAACACAGACACAAAGACATACACACGTATGTATGTATGTATGTATGTATGTATGTATGTATGTATGTATGTATATATAGGTGATTGTAAAAAAAGTGATTACCAGCATTTATTTTGGTTCTTTAGCTCAAATTCCGCCAAGAACTCAAATTCCACCAAGAGTTCAAATTCCACCAAGAGTTCAAATTCCACCAAGAACTCAAATTCTACCAACAGTTCAAATTCCACCAAGAACCCAAATTCCACCAAGTGTTCAAATTCCACCAAGAGCTCAAATTCTACCAAGAGCCCAAATTCCACCAAGTGTTCAAATTCCACCAAGAGCTCAAATTCTACCAAGTGTTCAAATTCCACCCAGTGTTCAAATTCCACCAACAGTTCAAATTCCACCAAGAACTCAAATTCCACCAAGAACTCAAATTCCACCAAGAGCTCAAATTCTACCAAGAGCTCATATTCCACCAAGAGTTCAAATTCCACTAAGAGTTCAAATTCCACCAAGAGCTCAAATTCCACCAAGAGCTCTAATTCCACCGACAGTCCAAATTCCACCAAGAACTCAAATTCCACCAAGAGCTCAAATTTCACCAAGAGCTCAAATTCCACCAAGAGCTCATATTCCACCAAGAGCTCCAAGAGTTTATCAAAAGTCTTTTAAGATTCAGAGATTGTTTTTGGCAGTTAGTAATTTCTGACACTTTAATTTGTTTGCATAGATTTGATAATTGGTGTAGAATTTGAAGACGTACTTTGGTTGCAAGAACGATATTAGTGTTTCATGGTTTTTGGGTGACAATAGATGGAATATTTCTGTTCATGTTTTGACTCTCATTGTAAGTGTTTCTCCATAAGTAGTGAACTAACATTTGTTTTAATTTGGATAATGTCATAATTTACGAAGGGTTTTAGTGTATTTTTGTATGTAGGGGTATGTTTTTAGTTCTACCAGCCATGTTTCTCTAATTGTGTTTGTAACTATTGATCATGTACTTCTTGCCACATCAAATGAGAAGGCAAGATCTAAGTATTGTCTGTTTCTGTCCTTGCAGAAATGGAATTTCCGTTTCATCCATTTCCATTGTGAATTAGATTGAGTCATGAATACTATTCATTAAATTTAGGATTCTTCATTTCTGTTATAAGGATATAAGATCTTCATTTCTATTACAAAATGTGAAGCCATCATTCAGGAATCTTTTCCTTTTTTTTTTTTAAATAGAATTGGAAATACTAATGTAAAATAATTGCATGTCAGGTACAGATATTTTCTTCTACAAATCTCATCACTGGTGTTGCAAATGTGGGTGCAAATTTGGTGGCCATTGCTATCTCTTTTATTTGAAAGAGATGGAAATGGGCATGAAATATTTGGAAGAAATATTGCTTATCAAAAAAAGAAGTAGTCACCAACATTACATGCAATTAACATTCACACACACACACACCCAAATAACACAGAGGAGATTGAGGTTAGCTGGAATGCTCACTGTCATTCAGAGTTGATACTGCACTCAGTGCCCATGTGGGAGCCCCTACATAGACACATGAGAAGAGGGAGACTGAGCATGACATATGTTGATGCCCTAAGGACAGACACTGGTGTGTGGGAGACGCAGGACATGGCAGCAATGATGAGGGACAAAGACTGCTGGAGAGAACTTGTCCGTGGATTTCAGGAATTTTATCCACCCTAGATAGAGAGATAGATGGATAGATAAATAGATAGAGAGAGAGAGAGAGAGAGAGAGAGAGAGAAAGAGAGAGAGAGAGATGGATAGATAGATAGGTAGATAGCGAGATAGATAGATAGAGAAACAGAAAAAAGACAGATAGATAGAAAGATATATATGTATATATATATATATATATATATATATATATATATATATATACTTTATTTAAAAGCAGCAGAAATATAACAAAAAGACCGTTACTCTGAGTTTTCAGAGTAACGTTTTGTTGTTATATTTCTGCTGCTTTTAAATAAAGCATATTACTCTACCTCTGGTATTTGAGTACTCTTTTTTCCACCTTGTTGCACATTTCATGTGCTTACTCCGGTATAGATAGATAGATAGATAGATAGATAGATAGATATATAGATAGATAGATAGATACAAACACACACTTCAAAAATATCCCACATGCAAGTAGACTACAACCATTCCATGCTTTATTTCAAACAACCATTCCTGCTTCACTGAACATATTTTCTCTTTATACTTCTGCTTCATTAGAAAGCCATGCTCAGAACTCATACGTGCATTAATTGTGTTTTCTGCTTTCATTTTCCTTTCTCTGATTTTTAACTTCCCTTTTTTTCCATTTAACTTCTTCATGAAGAAGTACTAATTCTAAAATGCCAAAAGTATTTCCATTCTTGTAGTGTAAAATTAATACAATCTTTATCAAGCTATTTATTGCCATTTTTGTTGCTGTTATTACATTTCAATGCATTCTTCTTTTCTCTGACATAAACAAACACTGAATTTTTACCATCTAAATATTTTTTGCTTTAACTCTCGTATTACTGTGTTGGATTACACTGGATATTATGCACACACACACACACACACACACACACGCACACACACACACGCACACCCATACATACATACAGGCGCAGGAGTATCTGTGTGGTAAGAAGCTTGCTTCCCAACCACATGGTTCTGGGTTCAGTCCCACTGCATGGTACCTTGGGCAAGTGTCTTCTGTTACAGATTCAGTAGGCGGAAATTGAAAAGAAGCCCATCGTTTGTATGTATATATATATGTGCGTGTGTGTGTGTGTGTGTGTGTGTGTGTGTATGTATATAAGTATGTACGTATGTATGTATGTATGTATGTATGTATTTGTGTGTCTGTGTTTGTCTTCCACCATCGTTTGACAACCGATGCTGGTGTGTTTACGTCCCCGTGAATTAGTGGTTCAGCAAAAGTGACTGATGGAATAAGTGCTAGGCTTACAACAAATAAGTTCTGGGGTTTATTTATTCAACTGAAGGTGGTGCTCCAGCATGGCTGAAGTCAAATGACTGAAACAAGAAAAAGAGTAAAAGAATACACACACATACACACATACACACACATGCATTTATATGGAGAGAGAGACAGAGAGAGAGAGAGACAGAGAGAGAGAGACAGAGACAGAGAGAGAGACAGAGAGAGAGAGAGAGACAGAGAGATACAGAGACAGACAGAGAGAGAGAGAGACACAGAGAGAGAGAAAGAGAGAGACAGAGAGAGAGAGAGAGAGAGACAGAGATAGAGAGAGAGAGAGAGACAGACAGAGATACATACATATATCTGAACATGCATATGTGTGCATATGTGAGCATATAAAACAATAAGCACAAAACCAAGGTATTACAGGTTTCAAGAAATGTATCAGTTTAACAGATAAAATGCTCGGAAATACTCTTGACGTTCCGGACATTAGTTCTTCATCAGGAAAATAAAGTAGCAAGAAAAGATGGTAGAAAAAATAAAAAGAATGAAGAAAAGCTGTTGGAAAAATATGGATGTGTATATATATGTGCATAAGTAACACTATTAGACCAAAGCTCAGACTGCGACAATCACTACCCAGAGATTTCTGGTTCATTTGTTATTCATGTGAAGATGAAAAATTCTTAGTAATGACTGATGCAAACACGACATTGAATGAACAATATTTCACTCTATGCAACAGTACTGAGTACTTCTTTTGTCTTAAAAGCAATTCATATATGTGTGTATTAATCACCATGTCTGCATGTATGCATTTATATATGTATGTAAGGGTGTCATTTCAGAACATTGTCTGGTTTTAAAAGCCACATCAGATGCCATGATAGTTCTTAGGTGTAGGTACAGGAGATGGTCAAACTCCGCATAAGGAGTAGACAACCAACATATATATATATATATATATATATATATATA
>NC_068983.1:57615202-57616391 GCF_001194135.2 Octopus bimaculoides | reverse complement strand
GTTTGTTGTTAACCCAACGTTCCACCCTTCATCAGGTTTCCTGGGAAAATTTCAAACCTGGGTTCTCATTCCTAAGGTATTTTTCGATATTATTATTATTATTATTATTATTATTATTATTATTATTATTATTATTATTATTATTCAGTTTTATGAAAATATTTTTAGAATAAGCTTAAGATTAACTGAACCAAAATAACTGCTGCCTTTTGTGTTTCTAATTTGGTTGTTTTTACTTGCGAACATTTTCTTGCAGTTGTTGTTGTTGTTGTTTTCTTCAAGGCGACTTTATTTGTTGACACACTTTTTTGTTTTTTTTTACCACTTAAAAACAAAAAACAAAGCGGAGTTTTCATCTTTTAAATCCTTTGACAAAATATATTTTTATAATAATAAGAAACACATCTTTGAAAGAAAACAAAATTAATTATAAAAGGGTAAAATTGAAAAATTAATGGAAGAACATTAATAACAATCATATTTGATCTCTTATAGTACTACTGAAACATTACAGAGAAGAATGTTTCTTTGAAAGAACTAAGGAAAATATCTTCCTTAACACATATGTTCTTCGTAGTTGGAAGCTGGTGAAAATTTAAATTAAAACTGAAATGACAGCAAAATTGAAGTGATGATAAAATTGAATTGAGGGCATAAATTTATGTTTAATTTGTTGTTTCTTGTTTAAATTGAAATGGTTGGCAATGAAAACAAAAAAAATACAGTAAAATAAATAAATAAATAAATATAATTATATTCCAATTTATTTGAAAACATTACGTTACAGCACAACGTATTCAGCTATCTTGTTAAAGAATATCACAGAAAGTGATCTATAAAATTAATAATAAGGATTAAATTTGGTGTTAATTGGGAAAAATTTGCTGGAAAGATTTAGCTGAAATGATACAGATGAAAGAAAGGAAATCAACAAGAAAATTAGCAGAAAATCCCAAATCCCAACCATTTATAGACATTCTAAGAATAAGCTTTAATGACTGCTTTGCATAAACGTACATCAAGCAATACAGAATCACAGAATCATTCATCTATGCATATTTGCACACATATGTCTACATGTATTTTTGTATGCACTGATATATACACCACATTCACACAGACACACACACATATATATATGTATATATACATATACTCACTCACTCATATATATATATATATATATATA
>NC_068983.1:57606837-57615045 GCF_001194135.2 Octopus bimaculoides | reverse complement strand
ATATATATAAGTATATATAGTAAAGCCAGTCACCACATCAAAGTGGCTGTTGAATGGTACTACTAATTTTTAACCCGAGGCAGATTCTCTGCCAACTGGTTGCCGGTGCAACATAAATTTTATTTATTTCTTTATTGCCCACAGGGGACTTAACATAGAGGGGACAAGGAAGTACAGACAAGGGGATTAAGTTAATTACATCGACCCCAGTGCTTAACTGGTACTTATTTAATTGACCCTGAAAGGATGAAAGGCAAAGTCTACCTCGGCAGAATTTGAACTAGGCATTTCGTCCGGTGTGCTAATGATTCTGCCGGCTCACTGTATATTTATATTGGTACATACATCATACATATATATATATATACACACTCACACACACATATATGTGTATATGTATAAATTTGTGTGTATGCATGTACATGGATGTGTGTATGTATGTATAGATATATGTATACATACATATGAATACATTCACAATGTTCTACAGAAACCTCTTTTATAGTGTCCTCAGCTAAGTGTTCATGACTGGACCATAGTTTATAAGCAAGCGCAAACAGAAATAACCTCTCATTTAATTTCTACTTGGCAAACATTGTCTGTTCGAATATCTCTACAACTCTAATTGCTATTTGTGTGTGATATAAGCTATTCAGAAGTTTTCATTGCAATAGTGTGGATTTTCTTCTTGCATCTGTTTTAAGCCTGTTTCAGTTGCTGACAACCTTTTGTGTTAAAACCTTTATCATAGGATTAACACTTATTATCACAGCTTGTGTTTCATGAATTTTACAGTTAAATTTCTTCATTTATTCATCATTGTTTGTTAACATCAAATGCATGTTCTGTTAACAACTGTTTTGCAATATTTCATTTTAGGGCTGGGTGCTTTAAATTTTACATTTTCATTTGTTGCATACTTATTCACTGTTCCACTTAGAATTAATATACCATTGCTTTAACAACGGTACTCTTTTACTCTTTTTACTCTTTTACTTGTTTCAGTCATTTGACTGTGGCCATGCTGGAGCACCACCTTTAGTTGAGCAAATCGATCCCAGGACTTATTTTTTGTAAGCCTAGTGTTTATTCTATCGGTCTCTTTTGCCAAAATGCTAAGTTACAGGGACATAAACACACCAGCATTGGTTGCCAAGCGATGTTCGGGGGACAAACACAGACACGTACACACATATACACATTTGTTTTTCACAGCTAAATTTCTTTAGCATTCCTGACGTGGATTAAAACCTGTGCAAAGCAAGTACACTGGAACAATAAAACACCTGAGAACTATACACAATAATTTCATTATTATTATCAATTTACCAAACATCAACACTACTCTGCATGTGACCAAATTTCCATGAACGGTTATAGTCTTTGACTTGCGATTACTAAAATGGTTATATTTTTGAATTGAATGGAATTAAGGGATTAAGTCGGTTTTATGTAATTATATTCATTAGTGAATCACATGAAATTTCCACTAGTCTTGTTTGTGTAAAGGTAATTGGATATATTCTTTGACAGTGAGTTATACAGATATGGAATCATGATTCTTTGGAGGATGGAAATTAAAAAATTATAAGGTAAGAGTTCAAATAGAGATAAAGTATTTATCTCTATTTGAACTCTTACCTTATAATTTCTATGGAATAAAATGCAAGAATTGGGAGAAAAATACTATTTTCCGAAAGTATTTTTTATCTCTTCGAAGTGAATATGATTTGATAGCATTTACCATGATTTCTCTAATTGGTAAAGAGGTGTAGGTCACAAGCAGCCATAGGTACTCACTTGGCCCTCCCTCCCAAGATCTGGTTGAATGTTCACGAAGGTGACTGCCGGAGAAGATAAGAAGTGGAGTGAACATGATAGAGAGTGAGAGAGAAAGAGAGGGAGTGAAGGTCGCACCAGAATGTAGTCGGTACTCATTTTCACTTGTGTACATTAAAACAATGTTAAATGAAGTACACTGCTCAAGGGCATAATGCACCATCGGGTTTAAAATTTGAACCCAACACCTTATGATTTTAACTTTAACATTCCTAACTATTAGGCTACACATTTTCTGCACACAAACCCCCATCAAAAGAATATATATATATATATGTAAAGGTAAACTTAACAACTCAATGGAAAATAGGAGAAGGAATATAACATATCACGTAAATGATATTAAAAGTATGATATTAATGATAGGAACTAGTTCTAGTTCTACCTCATTCCGAATCAATAATTAAAACTATGAAGATGTTCTTCACTGTTTACTGCCTAAAAGACAACCTTTGGCTGTTGGTGACATCTAACCAAATTAAATGTTAGCAGCTTCAATGAAATTCTTCAGTGGAAAACATTGAAATATATTTGTCTCATTCTCTGTAACTAAGGTGTTTATTTATTTATGAAGAATGTGAATGAAAAAAAAAAATGGTATTCTAAAACTTTTAAATTTGATCTTTAACTCTCTTCAAAGTACTAATGAGAAATAAATTCCAAAAAGGTCATTCGAATAAAATGGGGTGGTTAATCATTATTACATTTGATGACGAAATATTAACAAAATAATGTAATGCTACAAACATGGGCACACAGAAAATATATATTCATTAGAAAGAAGAACCATTTCACAGAGGAAGACAATAATACAGAGAATGGGAGAGAGGAAGAGAGAGTTTTTATGATTATGTGTGTGACTAAGGTTACACAAAACCAAACTAACTTTATTTCACAAACAAGATGTTTTGTAAAATTTCTTACAAATTCTGAATGCCTAACCATAGTAATTTTTTTGTCGTTTTAAAAACACTCAGTGTTCATAGATGAATAACAAAATATTTAGTATTAAAATATATGCAAAAACATGCATTATTTTTCTTTTAATTAGTTAAGAACATTGTAAAAAATAATTGGCAAGCGATGTTATTTTATTAATAACTAATTATGGAATTGTTCCTACTAGAAGTGGAGATAAAAGATTTACCAGCATCAAAGTATACACAAGCATCAACTTACAAAACATAGTTATTTAATGGTCTTAATCATTAAACTGTAGTATGGTTGGTGTCCTCACTCAGGTGACCTCAGCCACTCAAACACTGTGTGCTTTCTTCTCCTGATTCTATATTGCCCCCTCCCTCTTCTCCCAGTCATATAATATTCTCCTTTTTCTTTAGTGCAGTGTTTCTCCACTAGGGCCCTTATGACCTTTGGGGGTCCTATTAATATGTAGTTATAAAATTATGATTATTCTTTTATTCTTTTACACGTTTTAGTCATTTGACTGTAGCCATGCTGAAGCACTGCCTTTAGTCAAACGAATCGACCCCAGGACTTATTTTTTGTAAGCCTAGTACTTATTCTATCAGTCTCTTTTGCTGAACTGCTAATTTCGGGTACATAAACGCACCAACAACGGTTGTCAAGCAATGGTGGGGAGACAAACACATATGCAAACATACATACATACATATATATGTACAACGGGCTTCTTTCAGTTTCCGTCTACCAAATCCATTCACACGGCTTTGGTCTGCCTGTGTGGGACTGAACCCGGAACCATGTGGTTGGTAAGCAAGCTTCTTACCACACAGTCAAATGACGGAAACGAATAAAAGAATAAAAGAATCTGGTATTTCTAATTAAGGTGGTGAGTTGGCAGAATTGTTAGCATGCCAGGAAAAATGCTTAATGGCATTTCCTCTGACTTTACGTTCTGAGTTCAAATTCCACAGATGTTGACATTGCCTTTCATCCATTCAAGGTCGATAAAATAAATATTAGTTTGGCACTGAGTTTGGTGTAATCGACTGACCCCCCACCACCACAAAAAAAAAAAATTGCTAACCCTGGACCAAAATTTAAGACTAATATTACTTTATTTTAGGGTGGTAAACTGGCAGAACCTTTAGAACACCAGACAAAATGCTGCTAAGAATTTTGTCTGGCTTTATGTTCTGAGTTCAAATTCCGTAAACGTCGACTTACTTCTCATCCATTCAGGGTCAATAAAATAAGCATCAATTGAGAACTAAGTTTGATGTAATCAACTGACCCCCACCCCCAAAATTGCTGGGTTGGGCCAAACTTTGAAACCAATATTATTTCATTATTTTAGGGTGGCAAGCTGGCAGAACCATTGGTACACAAATTATGTTCTGAGTTCAAATACTGCAGATGTCGACTTTGCTATTCATCCTTGTGGAGTCGATAAAAGAAGTACTCATTGAGAACTGGGGTAGATGTAATCAACTAGCTCCCTTCCTCAAAACTGCTGGTCTCGAACCAAAATTTAAAGCCAATATTTCTTGTTAAGATATTCTTGGTTGACAGGAAATAGTTTTCTTTTAACAACTGATCGTTTCTCAGCAAACATCGTTAGGAATTAGCGGAGCTAATTGGTAGGTATTTAAATTGATTTCTTACATTATTGGAAAGAGAACGCATTTGTCATAGAAGGACATAATCAATTGAATGGAACCAAATCTTTGAGTTACAGAAGAATTTATTCTTGGAATCTCAGCGGAAATGAAAAATTAAGGTTCGTGGTAACTACTCGTTTATTTATTATGAGGTTTTGTAAGCATTTTAACTTAGTATTTATTGTATAGTTAATTGTATAGAAGGCACGTGGCTTAGTGATTAGGGAAATTGGTTCATGATTGTAAGGTCGTGAGTTCAATTCCTGGTGACGTGTTGTGTCCTTGAGCAAGACATTTTATTTCATGTTGCTCCAGTCCACTCAGCTGGCAAAAATGAGTAGTACCTGTAATTCAAAGGACCAGCCTTGTCACCCTCTGTGTCACGATAAATCTCCCTGAGAATTACATTAAAGATACATGTGTCTGAGGAGTGCTCAGTCACTTGCACGTTGACTTCACGAGCAAGCTGTTCCATTGATTGTATCAATTGGCACCCAAGTCGGCATGACCGATGGAGTCCTCCTTAATTGTATACATACATATACATATGTAGATATGCACATACACACACTTACTTATGTATATATGTATGTATAACATTATTCAGTTTTATTTGAAAATTTCTTGCCTACAGAGAAAGAATCGGTTTCTAACCTAGATCCAAAGCTCCTTCATTGGAATTTCAACGTCAGCAAGGTAATTCTGTATGTATGTATGTATATGTGCATATTTGTATGTTTTGCTTTATGTATGTATTCTCAAGCATATACTTGCATAGCTAGACATGTTCATATATACATAAAGGATAAACATCTGAAACGTTTTACAGATTTTTACAGTTCCAGTGATGGCTTGAATCTGTAGTCTTCGAATTAGCTTTCTCCTTTTGGGTTTGCGAAGTTTAATTTCTCAAGATTGGTATTTAGGCAGTGTGTTACACATGTATGTCATTGTTCAGTTTTATTTCAAGATTTCTAGCCAATAGAGAAAGAGTCAGGTTCTAACCTAGATCCAAGGCTCCTTTATTGCAGTTTCAACACCGACAACAGGGTATTTTTTTCTGTCTGTCTGTCTGTCTCTATGTATGTATGTATGTGCAGATTTGTCTGTTTTGTTTTATGTATGTAATCTCATGCATATAGTTGCATATCTAGACATGCTCATATATATTTAAATGATAAACTTCTGGAAAGTTTTACATATATTTACAGTTCCAATGATGGATTGGATCTGTAGTCTCCGAATCTGCTTTTCCCTTTCTGGTTTTGAGAAACCTAATTTCTCAAGATTGCTATTTAGACAGTGTGCTATACATCCCAGGGCCCCAATAATTATTGGTATAAAGCTGAACTTGTAATCTGGATAGCGTAACTGTATGTATGTATGTATGTATGTATGTGTATGTATGTATGTATGTAAGTATGTATGTATGTATGTATATGCATTGGTTACATATATTATATCATACCTTCATACTGCGTGGGCTCAGAGCCCTGATATTAAATAAAGTGGTAACAAAATATGCAAATCAGTAGCCCCAGTTTTCTGTAGCTACTAGGATTGCTGAGCATATAAACAGATTGGCTAACGGTTTTTCTTGGATTGGTCAAATTTGAGGACAAACCTTTTTTTGGATCATTGCTGCATTTTTTCAGAAAACAATAATGGCAGACCCTCAACTTACTCAGGCTGAGCATAGTGATTTAGAAATATCTCTATTTTTAGAAGTAATCAGATTTTTCTTCTACAAAGTTTGTAAAGAGCTAGATACTGAAGATGGAAATGTATTACCACTATAAAAGAACATGTGTATATATAGGATGAATAGATAGATAAATAGATAGAAGCATTCATATATATTTATCTCTTTATTGCCTACTAGGGGGCGAACCCTAGAGGGGACAAACAAGGACAGGAGTAAGTCTATTACATCGATCCCAGTGCGTAACTGGTACTTATTTAATCGACTCCGAAAGGATGAAAGGCAAAGTCGACCTTGGCAGAATTTGAACTCAGAATGTAAAGACAGACAAAATACCGCTAAGCATTTCACCCAGCGTGCTAATGTTTTTGCCAGCTCACCACATTCATATATATTGTGTGCATATGTATCAATATTCATATATGTGAATGTATGTTTATGTATAAAGGAAAGAACAATCATGTTTTTTGCGGATATTTTCTAATATTTGGGAAAGCCATACATTTAACATAAACGTGTGATGTAATCAGCTTGAGGCAGAATAGAATATTCATATAAAAGTTAGGATAGCTATGAAAGAAAATTTGCAACTGCTTTAGCGAAATATATCTGGATCCTTATCTCTTAATCTTCATAAAACCCCAGAAGTTTCAGATCCAAAGTATGCTGTCGGCAGCGTTTATGGGAAAATCTCTTCATCGTCTCCCAGTAACAAACGGTTGGCACCTAAACTCTAAACTTCTGCTGTGGGGTGATTGTTCTTCAATGATGGTTTTGTTTGGTTTTTGGCTACGTGTAAATAAGAAAGAAACACTTTCGAACAATTAACAAAAGTTTTATTTACTGCACATAGTATTTACCATGTTGATCATAGGATGAAGAATATAAACAATGCACTGGAAGAGACAATTTGCGGTGGCTACGACAGCATTAGCTGGTATGTGTAAATCTGTGAGTAGGTCATGAACTCGGAACATAAAGACACGAAATACCGCTAAGCATTTCGCCCAGTATACCGCTAAACATTTCGCCCAGTATACCGCTAAACATTTCGCCCAGTATACCGCTAAACATTTCGCTAACGTTTCTTATTTCTTTATTGCCCACAAGAGGCTAAACATAGAGGGGACAAACAAAGACAGAAAAGCACCGAAAGGATAAAAGGCAAAGTCGACCTCGGTGGAATTTGAATTCAGAATGTAAAGACAGACGAAACACCGCTAAGCATTTCGCCCAGCGTGCTAACGTTTCTTATGTCTTTACTGCCCACAAAGGGCTACACACAGAGGGGACAAACAAGGACAGATAAACGGATTCAGTTGATTATATCGACCCCAGTACGCAACTAGTACTTAATTTATCGACCCTGAAAGGATGAAATGCAAAGTCGGTGGAATTTGAACTCAAAACGTAGCGGCAGCGCTAAGCTTTTCACCCAGCGTGCTAACGTTTCTGCCAGCTCGCCACCTTCAGAATATATATCCTATCACTCATGGATATTATTATCTTATATTCTATTCACAATATAATCGCATTTTACTTCATATGATACAAAGATCCAAATTATTCTCCTACACGTTTTATCATTGGGTTATCTCATAACAACTTTGTATTGCTTCAACTTCATATTCACTGACACCTTAGCACGAATTGTGTTTTTAACATTTTATTTTAAACCTAATCCTATTCATTTTTTATGCAGTAAATTTAAGGAACCCATACAACCCTTCAAAATACAAGAGTAGTTTTCTGCATGCAATTCTTTTTCTTTTATCACTGTTATGCTTATGTCATCCTAATATATGCAGCGCTGCCACCATCTTCTTTTATATAACGTTGTTCTCTAAATAGGTTCTGCAGAAAATGATGTCCAACAGATTTTTTTTTCCACCATGAATGAAAAGAAAGAAAGAAAAAAGCAATGTTGAAAATATTTTGAAAATATTCTGTAGGATTCCGTTTATGTATATGTGTGTATCTATGCATGTATGAGTGTTTTTTTATGTGTGTATGAGTGTGTATGTGTGTGTGTGTGTGTGTGTGTGTGTGTGTGTGTGTGTGTGTGTGTGTGTGTGTGTGTGT
>NC_068983.1:57600293-57606827 GCF_001194135.2 Octopus bimaculoides | reverse complement strand
ACAGAATGCTTTCTACCTGAGTTTGTTAATCCCCGTTACCCCATGTCTCTCTCATACACACGCGCGCGCGCATGGCTCAGTGGTTATGGCATTGGACTCACAATCATCAGGTAGTGAGTTCGATTCTCTTCTCAGACCGGGCTGCGCGATATGTTTTTGAGCAAGACACTTTATTTGACGTTGCACCAGTTAACTCAGCTATAGAAATGAGTTGCGACATCACTGGTGCCAAGCTGTATCGACCCCTTTGCCTTTCCCTTGGATAACATCAGTGGCATGGAGACGGGAGGTTGGTATGCATGGGCGACTGCTGGTCTTCTATAAACAACCTTGCCTGAACTTGTGCCTCGGAGGGGAACTTTTGAGGTGCAATCCCATGGTCATTCATGACCGTAGAGATGGTGGGGGTCACATTGAACTCTTATCACATTATTAATGGGGATTATTACTCGTAGATAAATCCTAAATAATGGCGTGGAAAGTTTCAGTTTTTATATTCAAGAGTAACGAAGAATATGCACAGAAAATATGTATTCAATAATTATTCATTAGTGGTCATGTGTGTTGATATTTCCCCCTTGTTTTGGAATCATCAATGCAACATAACCATAGGTATATATATATTTTTCACTTATGCAGACATTATATGAAGCGAGTTAGTTTAGCACATACTCAAAGAACGTCTGTTTTTCTGTTTTTCTTCCATAAATTGTCCATAGTTCAGCAAGTGAGAGAGAAGCATTATACATACACATTAATTACTTCCAAGAAATTCCTAGCCAGTAAGAAAGTTCTAAATGCAGTTACTATCTGCATTTAGTCTAGACTACAAACAACTTTCACTTGCAGACTTTGGTGTTATCATTCCTGGCTAGATAATGTATTTCAGCGTCTATTCTATTTATGTTTATTCTTCGTTATGTTACTAAAGACATTTTCTTCGGACATATATCTCTTTTGCTATTATCTTTTTGCTTGGATTTATAATACGATTCAAAGCCAAAATAGTTTGAACACGTTCAGCGCTGATAATCTCCATTATTTAATAGAGATTATCATTCCGTGATAAATCCTTTTTTGTGCTGGGTTGAGACATTTAAGTTTTAAGTTGAAGAGTAATGAAAAAGATGCACGGTACTTTCACTTTTAATATGTTCTCCTCATGCAAAAGATCCAAATTTAACCACAGCACCATTTCAATCTTTTTGGAAGACATGGGCATGACACAACCATTGTCAAATACATTACACCATTTCAGAATTTCACTTAGCAAGATTGTTTAGAACACATTCAAGGAATATGTTTTGTTTCTTCTGTTCCATCAAAATAGTTCGATACACAGCACAAGGAGAATGACAATAATCGAACTTTCTCTCCACACCGTATTTCTTCACCCAAATGGGCTACTTTCCTCGTCTCTTTCACCAGTTTGGTTGTCTGCATCACTCTCATTGTTTACGTAATGGTAAACTCTTCGTCCAAAGAATAAATATCAACAAGAGCACTTAGAGAACACAAACCTCTGCCAAAGCAACACCAACATCCTCTCAACAATTAGCCAGAGATGATTTTTAAAATGAGAATATATGAAATAAACTCGACTGCTCTCACAAACGAGACTACTATAAATGAACCCAACTGCTCTCAAAAATTAAGTTAAAAAGCAGGAAAAATAATCCAGAATCCTTGTCCGGTACCAGATCGATCCCAAAACCTATGCAGTTCGTGCCATTAATGAGGCCAAACATTCCTGAAAGTATCATCCGAATCCATCCGTAGTCCTTGAAATATCTTGTCCACGACAAACAAACAAACACAACTGAAAACAATACCTCCGCCTTCACTAAGGCAGAGGTAATAATTTCATTGACATTAAAGAGCCTAGGATTTGCTTGTTTACCAGAAGAAATGATGGGTTCATTACACGCTCGTTTCAATGTTAAAAGATTTGTTTTCTTTTCTCATTTAAAAACAAAGGTAAACAACACCTACGGTGGACTCTATTAACAATGAATCATAAGCTCAAGTGCTCTTGGATTGGAGGTAATGAGCTCAACCATCTCCCAGCTATCATCAACATGTTTTTCCTTCTGTTTGTCACTGAGCATTCTGGGAACAAACTTTACTCAAATTTTACACATATTTAGATCTTCGTGAATTATTCTGTAGACAGTTGCTTCTCCAACACTAAACTATGCTTATTATCTTTATAGGCACACGACGGTTTTCATTCAAAAAATTGTTTATTTTCTCAACCAGCTTTGATGTTTTGAGGCCCCTCTCCCTCCCACACCTTGCATCCTCTCTCACCTCCTCTCTACTGTCATTGAATCTTTTTTGTGTCGGCAAAACACAGATGCCTGGCTCATACAAATTAACCCACAGGCTGTCTGGATCAGTACACAAGTTTCTATTGCAATTTTTCCCAGTTTAACACAGAACTGTATTGCATAGCAAGCTTCCAAATTGTCTTCACCTCCCGACCACATTCTGAAAACTTGTCAACGGTGACAAACAGTTTTTAATCGGGTTGTTCAAAGTGCTCTTACATCCGTCTCCTTTAGTCTGGAATTTAAAAAGTGTTGGCAGGTCAACTCATTATACATATAGTAATGACAATTTTGTGTGGCAAACAAATAGAGCGAAAGTAACATAGTAATTAAAATGCATGACAGCTGTCTATAATTTCATTAGCATTTTGGTCAGTCATCAGTAGCATTTATCCCTGTATCCCCTGCTTTATAGGACTTGATTGATCATCTACAGAGGATAACGATAAATAAAGATAAAGAATATAATGTAAAAGCCAAGCGATAAAAAAATGAAAATAAAAAATAAGCACAAAAACAAGCTTGACAACTATTTAGTAATGATATATTAAAATTACTATAATCTAGGATATTTATTAATGCCACTCTTAAAAAGTCTCAAACTTCTGGAATGCATCTCGTATAGAAAGATTTCATCCTTTTATGATATCAACAGCATGATTTAATCATAGGTAAACAAAATATTACATTAATTTGAACATTTTACTGAGCGAGTTTAGAGGACATTCGAGTCATGTGCTTTGTTTCTTCCTTCCATCATAAATTGTCCATAGTTCAGTCAACATCGTTTAACTCATACAATTCCTGTTTTACTACTGGAAACAAAATGTGTTTTGTTGCAGATTCTGTGTTTCATAATAATTCAAACGTGTTGGAGCTGAATGTTGGCTCATTAGTTATATTGTGAAATGCTGAAAATTCCACTGTTTCTTTGGTCTTAAGGGTAAATGACGGCACTAGGAAGCACAAATGACCCCCACCACCAGATGAGAGTAATAATACTGCCTAGTTTATGCTTCAATGGATAGAGATGGAGATTTTGGATAAGTCCACATAAGCACCCAATCTTTTACACGACGTGATAAATCAACCTTCCAACAATGAAAATCTTTAGCAACGCATTGTTTCCGGTTTCTTCCTACAGCACAATCATTAACCTTGAAACTTGCAATAAATTACAAGTTTACAGTGGTCCTTTTACTGCCAATGATAAACGCATTGGCCATTACATCAACCAACAAATAACTACGTCTATAAAGCTCACATATTTTTCGTTTACTTATACGGACAAAGCAACTTCAATCAGTTATATCAACATCAATATACAAGCATACACCACTATTACAAGCCATTACAGCTTACAATTACCATCCATTGCAGCTTAAATAACTTACAGCTATAAACCACTGCAACTTACGCAGCTTACTAACACACAAAAAAATGGGGCTTTGCAGTTCACCGCTACACAACTTTCTTCGTCTTTTGCAGCAACCGAATTTCTATTTCGGATGTGACTCTTTATCGATCTGGTCTCAGTTTAAGAATCACTCTTAGATGAACTAATACCCAAGCAGGAAATATTTCTGCCTGTACCCGAAAAATACGATTATTTTTCCCTTTTTCCGTGTCATTCTGACAGGTATTGTATTCAAAAGCATCCTGTATAATATGGTCTCTATGCTGGAATCACTTAATGGAAATTGATACCCAAACATATGTATAACGTTTGACTTTGAACATATTTATATAACCTAATCTTTTGTACTAACACGTGACGCTGTTTCATATAACATGAATTACTGTTTAAATTACTTTCAGCAACTGATTCATATAACGCATCAATTATAATTTTATATTTCTCTGATATATTACTCCATATATAATACAAACACAGCTGTTTGTTTTATATCACTTAAAATAATATTTATCCTGCTACACAAACCAGAGTCCCCTATAAACTACAAACAAAAGGCAATGAAAACGTAAGGAAATAATGATATGGTTAGAATTACTCGGTGTTTGCTGCAATCTTTCTGCAACTTGCCGAAATTATTTTTGCAAAATGAGAAACCCAGGTTTCTAACTCACAATATATTTAATACAATGTTTGTGTGAATACATCCATATATAATGCACATATATTATGCTCGATTGTGAATTTCTTCTATCTCAGTCTCGTTAATCTGGATTGTCCTTCATGCTTGTAAACTGGAAAAGAGTTTGTGTATTCATAGTTTGTGGGGATTGCTTACTTCGGTATTCTTTGATTTTTTCATATGTAAACTAATTTACTGTTCTATATTGGAGAAACGAAGAATTATGTACATTATTTACATTATTAACATTTGACGGATATTTGTCCTCGTCTTGTTTGTTGTTGACACAGCAATTTGGTTGATGTACTCTCCAGCCTTCATCAGGTGTCTTGGGGGAATTTCGAACCTGGTTCAATTCCTGCTGTTACATTGTGTCCTTGAACAAGACACTTTATTTCACGTTCCTCCAGTTCACTCAGCTTGCAAAAATGAGTAGTACCTGTAATTCAAAGACTCAGCCTTGTCGCTTTCTGTGTCACGCTGAATCTTCCCCAGAACTATTTTAAGGGTACACATGTCTGTGCAGTGATCATCCACTTGCATGTTAATTTCACGAGCCGGCAGTCCCCGTTGATTGTATCAATTGTGACCTTCTTTGTCGTAGTACCAGTTTGTAGTTCCACACACAGTGTGTGCACGTACACACACAAACACTCACATATACATTCATTACATTTGAAGAAGCAAATGTTTTCGAAAAATATAGAATTATTGATAAAGGCAGTGGAAATCTGGTAATCTTTATGGTGCTAGGTCTTTTTATCCAAAGTCACTTTGTCAAACGTCTTTTGGTCCACACCTTTTGGTCCAACCCCTTTATGTCAAACGATTTTTTTTTTGTCCAAGGTCAAATCTTATCAATAAAATTCTCAATGACTATTTGACTTTAATGTTCACCTTGTTTTTTAAGGAGTTTATTTAAATTTAGACAAAAATTTGTTGCACAAAAAATCATCGGACAAAAAGACGTCGGACTAAAAGACATTGATGTAGTGACGTTGGAGACGAAGTGGCATTGGACAAAATGTCAGATCACAAAAATTTTTATTATTATGAGCACATTTATTCATAGAAATGCTTTGATATAAGATATTTACATAGCTTTTAATGTAGTTTCGTTTTTATTTTTAAATATTTTAAAATAGACTATTGAATCTTTTGTAGTTGTTTTGAATTAATTAAATTAACCATATTTTAGAATCCACTTTGCCATCATGATTGCAACGTATGTCATCACCAGCATCAGCTTCAGCGTCAATAGTGTCATTGTTGTCATTGTTGTGATTTTTAATGTAATTATTATTTTTACTAGAGAGGTCATCATTCTCATTTTCTCTTTTTGTATTGCTTTCAACTTTGAGTATTTCATTTAAAAGACAGAAATAACAATAATAATGATAATAATAATGCTGATGATGATGATGATGATGATGATGATAATAATAATAATGATAATAATAATAATATTCATAACAATACTAATAATAATAATGATTATACCAAACAAATAATAATAACAATGATAATAATAATTATATCAAACAAATGATAATGATAATAATAATAATAATAATAATAATAATAATAATAATAATAATAATAATAATAATAATATTAGTAATAATAATAATAATAATAATAATAATAATAATAATAATAATAATAATAATAATAATAATAATAACAACAACAACAATAATAATAAAAATATGGAACAAATAGGGGCAACTGGAGAAAAGAGCACTGCTTGGAACTGCTCGAATACTCGGGAAGGTGGTCGAGAAATAAGGGTTGTTACCTTAGTTCACTGGTAGGGAACAGCTGGAACCGTAGTCCATCTCTGGTGTTAGAAGTTCTGAAAAGGCATTAATAATGATAATAATAATAATAATCCAAATATATGGTACCCTAGGTATAACACCTACGTGAACTTCTAACTTGTTGTCTCTTGAGGTCTCTGGGTGAGACTTGGATCCAACTTGTACAAATGCAAAACAAAAGTCAAACATAAAATAATAATAATAATAATAATAATAATAATAATAATAATAATAATAATAATAATAATAATAATAATAATCCATTATGGTATAGGGACAAAGCTTAAA
>NC_068983.1:57594745-57597823 GCF_001194135.2 Octopus bimaculoides | reverse complement strand
ATGGAATAACAACAGAAAAAAGATGGTATAAACACACGCCAGAAAAGGTCACAGAAAACGAGAAAGCAACCATACTCTGGGATATGCCAATACACACAGATAGAGAAATTAAGGCAAATAGACCAGATATAGTTGTCAAAGATCATGAAGAAAAAATGCTTTCTAATTGATGTATCAATACCAGCAGATGACAACGTCTCTCTAAAAGAAATGGAAAAACTTTCAAAATACAAAGACCTGGAAATAGAGGTAACTCGAATGTGGAATCTAAAAACAGAAACAATTCCTATTATAGTAGGTGCCTTAGGTATAATAAAAAAAATATTCCGATAAATACATAACAAAATCACCAGGACTTACAAATATATATAACATACAGAAAATTGGACTACTGGGCACAGCACACATCCTACGCAAAACACTTTCAATACAGTAACCATAAGAGCACCACAGCAAACCACAGCACATACCCAAGGTGCACAGAGCTGCGCTCGGTAGTGAAGTGAAAGCACGTTATAAAAATAAAACTACTGAACAATAATAATAATAATAATAATAATAATAATAATAATCATTTCTGCTATAGGCAGAAGGCCTGAAATTTGCAGGGAATGGTATAGATGATTATGTCGATCTCAGTACTCAACTGGTACTTGATTTATCGACCTAGAAAGGATGAAAGGTAGAATCAACCTTGGTAGAATTTGAAATCAGAGCATCGCAGCAGACGAAATACTGCCAAGCATTTCGCCTAGTGTGCTAACGTTTCAACCAGCTCGAATAATAATAATACTAATAACAATAGTATTAATAATAATAACAATAATAATAATAATGAGAGATATGACAAGTTAACTTGGGAAATTAAGCAGCTGTGGTTGATGAAAAAGGAGAGCAGTAGTACTAATAATTGCCGGAGCCCTGGGAACAGTGAGCAAAAATCTTGAGAAGTATGTGGAATAAATAGGGGCTGCAATGAGGGTGGAGCACTTTCAGAAAACAGCACTGCATGGAACCACTCGAATATTCCGGATGGTGCTCGAAAAATAAGGGATGTTTTTTTAGTTCACTGGTAGTGAACAGCTGACACCGTAGTACACTTCCAGTACTAGAAGCTGTGCAAAGGCAAATAATAATAATAATAATAATAATAATAATAATAATAATAATAATAATAATAATAATAATAATAATAATAGTGGTATTTTAATATGCGTCCATCATTGAAATTGAAATATATAAGTTATGACAGCAGCATCATTATGAGGACGAATATTCAAAAGCTGAGATTCAGTTGATTTAATGTTTTCAATTTGATTTCATAAGCACACTCCACCTTGACAAATATTCCTGTACGTTTGTGTAATTCATTGAAATATAGTTACAAATTAAAATAAATAGACCAGAAAAATACACGAGAAATAAATGTGGTATACAGCGAAATATTAATTAGAAAATTTCCTGTTTTTCAACTTTGTCTTGGTCGCAATTTTCACTTGAAAAGGAGGGAAACAACATGCTGAAATTTTCTGAAATGTTGAAAGAATTAAATATATTAATTAATTAATAAATAAAAATATGGATTTCATATTTTTATATATATTTTTTCCTTTCTTTTATTCAGTGAAAATTATCAATATTCTAAGTGTGTGAAATTTTGGTATAAAAAAAAAAAATCATAATTATTGAAATTTCTCTAATGTATTTGACTTGCTAAATGCATGGTGAAAATTTAATTAAAATCTATTCATTGTATTCAGTTAGGTCAAATGCATTAATCAAATGAAACTCAAATTTTAATTAATGATTTGGGCAGTAAGCCTAGGTAGACAAGAAAAAGAACAAAAAAAAAGAAGGGAAACAAGACTTGAATGAAACATTTCATTTCATTTTGCTGAATGAAAGTTTTGACATTGTATAAATTTAATTTTACAGATTGAATAAGATTATAAGTTTCAAAAGCTGAATAGAAGTTTCCAGTTTCAGTCACCAGAAAACTAAATAAATTAATCTTTCTTAATTTTTACTGGTTTGTTTGCATTTATTTTATTTTATTTTATTATTTTTTTACTTGTCATTTAATAGCAAAAATACCTTATTTTTGAAGTGTTAAATTATGAGAAAATATGGGACCTACAAGACTAAAGTTTAAGTAGAGATTGGATGAATGGTATCATTCTTTGAGTTAGTTTCAATAAGAGGACAGGACCACCACCAACACCACCACCAACACCACCACAACTATCATCATCTCAACTGTCCTCATCCACATTGCTGTCATCATAGTCATTGTTGTCGTCGTCATCTTCGTCATTTTAACATTCTATCTTACCCAAGTTCACAGGGGTTGGACAAAGTTTGCTGAGGCAGGGTTTTCATACTGAATGTTCTTCCTGTCACCAAATCTCACCCCCGTATTTTCCAACCAAGGTAAATATTTCCCCCAAGGCCAAACATATTTCAGTAGAAGATATGAAACTCAAGACACCACTTGCAAGAATGTAACGTTTATTCTCGGTCTTCAAAACTCTGATACATATGTGCACACATATATTCACACACACACACGTGTGTACATGCACACATACACACACGTAGACACATACGTACACACATATGCACACATACACACACACACACACGTACACACATATACATATATAATTTATATATATGCATGTGTGCATATATATATATATATATATATATATATACACACAAATATACGATAATCTTCGTTCAGTTTACGTCTATTAAATCCACTCAAAAGGCTTTGGTTAGCCAAGGCTATAGTAGAAGACACTTGCCCAAGGTGCCATGCAGAGGGACTGAACCCAGAACCATGTGGTTGGCAAGCAAGCTATACATGCAAATATGTGTGTGTTGGTGTATATATATAATCATCATCATCATCATTGTTTAATGTTCGATTTCCATATTGGCCTGGGCTGGACAGTTTGACAGAGGACTGGCAACCTGGGAAGCTACACCAGGCTCCAATCTGATTTAACAAGGTTTCTACAGTTGGATGCCCTTCCTAACACCAAACACTCCAAGAGTGTAGTGGGTGGTTTATAT
>NC_068983.1:57590489-57594174 GCF_001194135.2 Octopus bimaculoides | reverse complement strand
TATACAGATACACACACATATGTATGTATGAATGTGTGTGTGTGTGTGTGTGTGTGTGTGTGTGTGTGTGTGTGTGTGTGTGTGCATGCTTATGTACATACATGTATTACACTTCTCTAATTATAAAGTTAATTCTGAAATTTGTAAAATTTAGGAAGTTTATGGCTAAACGAACAAAAGGTTTAATTAAAGGAGAAAAAAAACATATTGTCTTGAATAATTCTGATTCAAAATTCTTTCATACTCTTTTTTTTTTTGTGGTTTTTGGTGTTGGCTGATGAACTTTGGTAATACGCACTTTGTCAGAAAAGATCTTTGAAATATGACAGAAATATTTAGAAAAAAATTACTATTCTCATCAACATTATCAACGAGAGAAATTGCTGCAATGGTGTCTTCCATACTATCATCACTGCAACCAACATCATCACAAGCAAACCACTTAAGGAACCCCCTCAAGCATGGCTGTGGTAAGAAGCTTGCTTCCCATACACATCGTTTTGGGTTCAGTCCTACTGCATGACACCTTGGCCTATTGTCTTCTACTATAGCTTCTGGCCAACCAAAGCCTTGTGAGGGGATTTGGTAGATGGAAACTGAAAGAAGCACATCATATATATATATATACATCATCATCATCATCAACATTATCATTTAACGTCTATTGTTTATGCTGGCATGGGTTGGACGGTTTGACTGCGAACTGGCAAGCTGGGAGGTTGCACCAGAATCCTGTCTGATTTGGCATGATTTCTAAGTCTGGATGCCCCTTCCTAATGCCAACCACTCTGAGAGTGTAATGGGTGCTTTTATGTGCCACTGACACAGGTGCCATTTGCATGACACCGGTTTCTTCCATGACTGTGATTTTACTTGGCTTGATGAGTCTTCTTCTCAGGCACAACATAATGCCAAAGGCCTTGGTCATTTGCCACCATATAATGCCAAAGGACTTCTTTCTTCCTTATCGCATATCTTGTTGTGAGCTGGGCATTCCAGCATAGTTTGTTTTCTCTCTAAAATAAGACTATGTCTGGCTTTCTATTCTCTATCTCATGGTCACACTGAATCATAAAATCCCACAAGATCTTTGCGTTATCATTTTCGATGATGCCTTCAGGTTTATTGCCATAACAATTTTTTTCTCTATCAAGTCCATACTTGTTGCAAAGTGTCCAGTGGACAATCCTTGCTATATTGTCATGGTGTCTCTTATATTCCTTCTGGGCTAGTGGTATACATTGACTGGTAATATGCCATACAATTATAAATTATTATTATTATTATGATTATTATTATTATTATTAGTATTATTATTATTATTACCATTCAGTAGTTTTATTTTTATAGCGTGCTTTCACTTTACTACTGAGCACAGCTCTCTGTGCCTTGGGCATGTGCTATGGTTTGCTGTGATACTCTTATTGTTACTGTATTACTGTATTGAAAGTGTTTATTATTATTATTATTATTATTATTATTATTATTATTATTATTATTATTATTATTATCATTATTATTATTGTTATTATTATTATTATTATTATCATTATTATTATTATTATTATTATTAGTTTGTAAAGATTGACATAATTCTTCTAAATGAAGGTAAATAAGCAATAAGAACAGTGCAATCTGATTATAATAGAGTGTTTAATGCTTTGAACGATATTTTGACAGCTTGCCTGTCTTTTTCAACTTTAAAGTGTAAAATGAAGAAATTTAAAAATATAGAAATTCAAAAACATGAGCGAAGAAATCCTGCATTCCTATTTTGACAGAATGACATCATCACTCTTCAGTTTTGCAACTGGCAAAAAGGAAAAGAAAGAAAAAAGAACAGGAAAAGAGATAGACTATTTAGTCAAACAGCTTTTGTATAAATGTGATGAAATTCATCTGTCATTTTATCAATTCCTCCAGGGTGTGATGTTAGTAACTCACAAACATTTGTCCTCATGCATTTTGAGGACTGAAAGTGTAGCAGATTCAGAATATTTTCTGAGAATGTGCACTTTCAGGTGTTCCACAAAATTGCAGCTGTTTGATGGAAAACGTTCGACAAGTTCTGTCAAACTACTGCTACTGAGCCTGACGTCATACCTGTTTCCATTGAATCATTTGTAATTATGGACACAAGTATGACATCAGGCACAATATCAAAAGTTCAATAAGTTATATAACTCAATCTCATTCCATTTAATATTCATAACAGAATAGAGCTCCTGTTGGTGAAATTGCTCAAGTTTTTTGACATCATTTCACTAAAGAGTCCAGCTTTCACAACTGTAGAGGAGAATGGAGATCACGACTGCTTGGTAGACCCTCAAATTTGTTTTGTGGTTCAGATCTTTATTCTTAAAGAACCTTTCGCCTATGTGACCGATGTCTCCATTTTGGAGAGAACAAAAAGCAGCAGCATTGAGGCCTACTACCCTGAAACTTAGTCTGAGATGGGTGGGCCATGTAGCAAGAATGAAAGAAACCAGACTGCTGCATCAAATTTTATATGGTGAACTTTCCACTGGAAGAAGACTCCATGGCCATCCCCTCCGTCGATACAAGGATCAGTTGAAGCAAAGCCTAAAACTGATTGGAATCAATCTCAAAGCCCTGGGACATTGACAATCAGGACAGGTCCAGCTGGCATCATTCCATCTCCATGGTGAGAGATCAGTTTGAAGCTGAATGACAGAGGAAAGAGAAAGAGAAATGACAAGAAATAAAATGGAGGCAGCAACAACCAAAGCCTCCATTACGGATTCCTTGTGAACTTTGCAACAGACAATTCCATGCATGAATCAGCCTCATTAGTCATCAGAGGCATAAATACAGACAGAGGGGAAGAAGTGGTCATAAAGAAACCAAATAAATTATCAGACACACGATAAAATACTGATGCATGCATAACTCAGTATAATACCTAGAGTGAGAAGCGAAACGGAATCTCAGATGTGGTTTCTTGTAATGCTACCATCAAGTCAATATTTGCTTAAGTGTGCAGTATAACACAAAAGCATATTATGAACATATCTTTTAAACTATGAATCCAAGTTTCAGAACTTCATTGTGGTTAGCTTAATGTTTATTCTACATTATTTGTTAGAATGTGCAGCAGCATAATGCAAATTATATTAAAAACATATATTTCAGTCTGAATAAACAGAAATAAAACTGACTGACTTTTACAGTCAACCTACACACAAAACTATAGCATGCTAATGTAACATCATAATACATATGATGATTCTGTGGTAAATAATATATTTAAAAATAGAGTGAATATTTGTGTTTATTTACGTGTATATTTTCCACTGCATCTATACATAAATAGAATACTCTCAAAATATATAAACATATCATTCTCACAACTAAAATATATTATAAATTCCTTTTTGTTTTGTTATTTTTCCATCTAGATGTGATGCAACCATTTGATTATATAGTTTATGACTACATACTTAGAGACCATTTACCGGTTGCATATCCACCACTTTTTGCTATTCCAACTGTTAATCATGAACATTATGATTACAGTGTAATTCTAAACTACCAGAAACAGCTGTTGAGTTAACAAAACTATGCATTCTCTCCTTAGTATCTGGTATTTTTATTCTCCATATAAATGTAAATTTATTTCTCTCTCTTTCTCTTTATATATATATATATAATCTTTATATATATA
>NC_068983.1:57588941-57590334 GCF_001194135.2 Octopus bimaculoides | reverse complement strand
AGTGAATGTGTTTTCACTGAAAATACATATATTTGTGAAAGCTAGACGGGTTTTTTCATCCAGCTGGTCAGCTACTTCAGGCTGATGACGAGCAATGACTCAGAAACATGTCCCTGAATGCAGACTAAAGCTGGGTGGAGAAGCTTGTCTCCCCTTCATAAATATAGGGACACAGGAAATGTGTCAAAGCCAACAGAAAGCGGCCCAGCTTCCTAGGGCTAAATAGCAGCAGTATGATTCCTTTAACGGGTCTGTCATATTAAGTTGACAGTAAACAACTGCTTTATATATATACATATATATATATATATATATATATATATATACAGATAGATAGATAGAGAGAGGGGGAGAGAGAGAGAGAGAGAGAAATAAATTTAAATTTATATTTATATGGCACAGACATGGCTGTGTGGTAAGAAGCTTGCTTCCCAACCATGTGATTCTAGGTTTAGTTCCGCAGTGTGGCACCAAGGGCATGTGTCTTCCACTATAGCCTCAGGCTGACCAACGCTTTGAGAGTAGATTTGGTTGACAGAAACGGAAAGAAGCCCGTCATATATAAGTGCTCCAGCATGGCCACAGTCAAATGACTGAAGCAGTTAATATATATAAATATACATATACTTGTACATACAATATGTATTTATCCTCTCACTGCATTTAGTTATTTATATTTCCAATTAACACTATGAATATATATGTGTGTGTATGCACACACATATATATGTGTTTATATATGCATATATTCTTTTATTCTTTTACTTGTTTCAGTCATTTGATGGTACCCATGCTGGAGCACTGCATTTAGTCGAACAAATCGACCTGTGGACTTTTCTTTGGAAGCCTAGTACTTATTCTCTTGGTCTCCTTTGCTGAACTACTTACTGTGTTATGGGAACATAAACCCACCAACATCGGTTGTAAAGTGACAGTGGGTGAGTGAGTGGGTGGCAAATACAGAGACACAAACATATACAAACATACATACATATTTAATTAATTTAGTTTTAACTAAAGTAGGTGATAATTAAGGAAGTATATATGTATATATATATATATCATCATCATCATCATCATCGTCATCGTTGTTTAACGTCCGCTTTCCATGCTAGCATGGGTTGGACGATTTGACTGAGGACCGGTGAACCAGATGGCTACACCAGGCTCCAATCTGATTTGGCAATGTTTCTACAGCTGGATGCCCTTCCTAAAGCCAACCACTCTGAGAATTTAGTGGGTGCTTTTACATACCACCGGCACGAAGGCCAGTCAGGCGGAAATGGCAACGGCTATGCTCAAAATGGTGTATTTTACGTGCCACCTGCACAGGAGTCAGTCATATATATGCATATATATATATATACATACATACATACATATATGTATATAT
>NC_068983.1:57586229-57588820 GCF_001194135.2 Octopus bimaculoides | reverse complement strand
TATATATATATATACACATACACACACACACATATATATATATATATATATATATATATATATATAAGATAGCTTTTTTCAGTTTCCATATACCAAGTCCACTCACAAGGCGTTGGTCAGCCCTAGGCTATAGTAGTAGACACTTGACCAAGGTGCCACACAGTGAGTCTGAACCCAGAACCATGTGGTTCGTAAGCAAGCTACTTACCACACAGCCACTCCTACGCCTATATTTATATACCAAGACTAATCATGTTTATCTGCATCGCTATCTCTTCCAGCCAATCTTTACCCAATGAACCTTGTTCTCAATATATAGACTTCAGATTTTATGTTCACATCGTTTAAGAACTAATATGTGTTTTCTATTTTGAGCATCTCTAGCTCTCACCTTGTGACTGTATACCTACACAGAGATACACATACAAAGCTTAAACACTTCTTCCAGTAAGATGTAAAACTGTTTATGCCAGGACCAGTATTAAATTGGAAATAACCAACATATGTTCCTGCATGAATTGAAAAGTGAAGACTGGCTAACAACAGGAAAAGTAGATACTTTTTGTGTCACATACATTTCCAATGCAAATGAACTAGTTTTGAAGTTTGCAGGTGAAAAATAAAATGCATTACTACCAGATAAAAAGTAATTAGTAACTATAATTTTTTTTGCTGCTGATTAGGCTTCAGTTTCCCTTGTGCTGCAGAGTGAGGATGAAAATTCTTTCTAATTTTGGCACAAAGCTAGTAATTGTTTTTAGAAGAGGGGATTTGTCAATTACATCAATGCCAATATTTCATTGGTACTTTATTTTATTGACCTGAAAATATGAAAGACAAAATTGACCTTGATGGGATTTGAACTCCAAAGATAAAGAGCCAGATGAAATGCCACTAAACATTTTGTCCAAACTACATAAAATCCTGCAAGCTCACTGCCTTAGTAATAACAGTAATGTGATGACGGATTTAAATGTGCCAAAGGAACAGCAATGGGCACATGATTTACCCCTACTTTTGCAAGTGTGATGGAATTTATAAAAGAAACAATTTATAAACTCCCTGAGATAATGGTTGATGCAAGTTTTAAGTATTCTTTAAGAGAAAAAATAACTTAATGACTTATATTTTTGCTTATTTTTTTCAGGGTAATAATAAAGCAATTACAAATTTCTTAGCCTGCTTACCAACCACATAGTCCCAGGTTCAGTCCCACTGCATGGCACCTTGGGCAAGTGTCTTCTACTATAGCCTTGGGCCAGCCAAAGCCTTGTGAGTGGATTTGGTAGATAGAAACGGAAAGAAGCCCATTGTATATATATATATACGTGTGTGTGTGTGTGTGTGTGTGTGTGTGTGTATGTGCGTGTGTTTGTGTTTGTGTTTGTCCCTCAAACATCGCTTGACAACTGATGGTGTGTTTACGTCCCTGTAACTTAGTGGTTCGGCAAAAGAGACGGATAGAATACGTACTAGACTTACAAAGAATAAGCTCTGGGGTCGATTTGTTCGACTAAAAGGTGGTGCTCCAGCATGGCAGCAGTCAAATGACTGAAACAAATAAAAGAATAACAATATTTATGAATCAATCAAATTTCTAATAGAAATGAAAGAATGAGAACAAACATTGATGGATATTCTGTTAATCAATGAAATAATTATAGCTGATCTCTACTGTAAAGATATGCTTATATGCTCGAGCATAATATTTGATATTTGATCTTGCCATCATTGGATTCTCAAAGAACTATCTTGCCAAATTATGGTAAGATGTGTATGTTCAATATTGGTAAATTCCACTAGAGGTCAGTAACTCCTGGAATAATTTTTAGTATTCTTTGAATAACAAAATATTTGGACAGCTTGATAAATAATTCTTTATAATCAAGGAAAAATAAATACTCATTCTTTATTTACAAAATGACATTACTAATGGAATACAAATGAAATTATTCCATTTATAGGTACTCACAATTCCAAGAAATCACTGTCTTGAATCCCACTAAATGATAATTTCCATTGCTATATCACACATAAAAAATAAAGGTCACATTTACCTCAAAAGAAATTATAAATGTATTAAAAACTGAAGACTCTCATAGCTGGATATTAATTTGTTGAACAGTAACATTGGAAATTCAAGAATGGAAAGATTTAAAAGTTAAAGGAAATATGAATTGCAAATCAAATTGTTTAATTTACTACATAAAATATCCAGCATGTTGTAAGAATTATATTGGTGAAACAGAAATAAAATTGAGAGAAAGAAACAAAATTAATGAACAGAGTTAGGATACATAAACAACAAGTCAAAGATACATTATCATTTAGCAAACGTTGAGGAAACTGAGTTTTATAATATTCCCTTTTCTGGGATAAAGGAATATGGTAAACATTTAAGCAAAGCAAAATAACGTGTTATAAAATTTTTTTCAGTCCAAAACTAAACCAGATACAAATGCTGATAATCATTACCAAAACCAGTTTTACTGTTTGAAGATCTCACATAATGACTGAAAGCACAAGCATATTTTGTCACATTATTCTTCAGGGTCATGTCAATCTATTTCAAATCAATGTTTTATATATAT
>NC_068983.1:57584309-57585400 GCF_001194135.2 Octopus bimaculoides | reverse complement strand
TATATATATATATATATATATATATATATATATATGTATATCCACACAAACACACACACATGCACACTGAGGTCAAATCACAATACTGTCAAATTCACCTTACTTATTTTCGGGTTTGATGAATAAACTATCATCTTTTGTGCTAATGTCAGTTCTCTTTGGCATTCTATCTTTCTGTCTGTCTCTTTCTCTCTCTCTCTCTCTTCTGAAAGAAATTGACAATGGTCACACCTGGAGAGGGCTAGACATCACCAGGTCTTACACTGCATGTGATGCCAATGACACAATATTTCTACCAGGAAGTTAAGAACTCGGGGCATATATCATCATCATTATCATCATTATCATCGTCGTTTAACGTTCGCTTTCCATGCTAGCATGGGTTGGATGGTTTGAATGAAGGCTGGTGAGCCAGAAGGCTGCACCAGGCTCCAATCTGATCTGGCAAAGTTTCTACAGCTGGATGCCCTTCCTAACGCCGACCACTCCGAGAGTGTAGTGGGTGCTTTGATATATATATATATATTGTGGCGGTCCCATTTTGGGGTGAATGATACTCTTCTTTAGCCCCAGGAGACAACGTCTCCAGCTGGCTATATGACACACGATCTGTGTCCTTATATTTTCAATCAGGGGAGGTTAGCACCCCCATTGAGATATAACGAAAATAAACCCATAACCACGAAACCATATGGTCCACAGATACTGCTTTGTGCTAGGTGGGGGTGCTAAACTCCCCTGATTGAAAATATAAGGACACAGATCGTGTGTCATATAGCCAGCTTGAGAATATGTCCCCTGAGGCTAAACAACAGTAGCATTCACCACAAAATGGGACTGCTACACCAGGTTGGCAAACAAAAATCGTTATTTTATATATATACACATATATATAGGCGCAGGAGTGGCTGTGTGGTAGGTAGCTTGCTTACCAGCCACATGGTTCCGGGTTCAGTCCCACTGCGTGATACCTTGGGCATGCGTCTTCTACTCTAGCCTTGGGCTGACCAAAGCCTTGTGAGTGGATTTGGTAGACGGAAACTGAAAGAAGCCCGTCGTATATATGTATGTATATATATATATATATATAT
>NC_068983.1:57579571-57583786 GCF_001194135.2 Octopus bimaculoides | reverse complement strand
ATATATATATATATATCTGTATGTATATGTATTTATACATAAATATATATACACATGTATATACATACACACACACACACACATATATGTATGTATATGTATTAGTGGGCCTTAATGAATTCACTTGCGGTTAGCTCACACTTTATGACTCCACATTGACACTTACCAGCTCAATATTGTTTTAATCAAATATAAGTATGTGTGAAACCATCCACAAATAGTAATATATTATATATCAATGACTACCCCACACCCTTCCCCACACCCTTCCCCACAACCACCTCCACTACCTTCTCTTTTCATCTTCTTCTTACTCTTTCACCTTTACATCAGCCCCCACACTTATCTTGCACCCCATCTCTTCTTCGTCCATATTTATAGGACTTTGAATTTCTCAGTTTAGTATGTCTCACTTCAAAGCAATTTAGGTTTTCATTCACAGAACAATTTATATTCATTAATAGAGATATATTAGATTGCGGGTTTCACTATCAAACATCATTAATCACCCAACATCTTATAGCAGAGACTGGGGAATTGTTATTAGCACTCCTGCATGGAAAGAGTATTGTAAACTCAAACAAAGATACTAGCAATATATTAAATCTCTTTCACAAAGTAATGCTTATTATTTGTCACTTGTATTGCATTTGAAAGTTCTATGAATTATTTCATTCTCATCATTGGCTTTAGATTTTCATTTAACAATGACCAATTGTTAGTATCCCTGGAGATTTGACATTCTTAAAATCGTTGGAAGAATCTCAGGAACTAGCAATAAGTTGTTCATTTAGAAGCTAACTTTGTTCTTGTTACAGAGTATCACATGCTATGATTAAATGAATAGCTGAAGATGCATTAAGTTAATTTTGATTATTGAACAAGTTTATTTTCCACTAATTTGTAAAGTCGATAAAGCATCATGATCAATGTAATTATTTAGTTACATAATTTGCTGAAATACAGGGCCTCTTCTCAGTTTGAAATATTTGAATCTCTTGGTTTGTTGATTTTGTGAAGAATAAAAAAGGAATTTAAATGACATTGAAGCTTGTATTGTAGCTAGAAGTTTAACATCCAGTGGTAGTTCTTCAGTTTGATGTTCCTTCTATGTAAAAACAAAGAATACACAACATTATTTACATTATTTACATTTGATGGATATTTGTCCTCATCTTGTTTGTTGTTAACACAATGTTTCGGCTGATATACCCTCCAGCCTTCATGAGGTGTCTTGGTGGAAATTACGAACCTGGGTTCTCATATGGCATAGTGTATGAACTTCTAACTTGTTGCCTCTCAAGGTTTCTGGGTGAGACTTGGAGCCAACTCATACGAATGCAAAGCAAAAGTCAAACATAAAATAATAATAATAATAATAACATCAAAAAATACCTTAGGAATGAGAATCCAGGTTTGAAATTTCCCCAAGACACCTGATGAAAACTGCAGGGTGGATCAGCTGAAACGTGTTAACAACAAACAAGATGAGGACAAATATCCATCAAATGTAAATAACGTAAATAATGTACACAATTCCTCATCTCTATTATAGTAGGCACCTTAGGTATAATAAAAAGATATTCAGACAAATACATAACAAAAACACCAGGACTAACAAATATATATAACATACAGAAAATTGCACTACTGGGCACAGCACACATCCTACGCAAAACACTTTCAATACAGTAACCATAAGAGCATCACAGCACCACAGCACATACCCAAGGCACACAGAACTGTACTCGGTAGTGAAGTGAAAGCACGTTATAAAAATAAGACTACTGAATAATAATAATAATGATAAATACCCGGATGCAGTACCAGGCAGTGTCTCTCATGGCTTCTGATCTTAATTTATTGGAAGTGTTATCATGTACGTTGTTTTGTCTTGGAATAAAAGATGGGCTACAGCGAATATTCTGCTTAATATCACAGATTTGCTTGTCAGTTGTTTAACCTTAACCAGTTGAGCATGTCCCTTGGTGGCTGACAATAGTGCATCTCTGATCATGAGCAGAAGTAGTGGGGGAGCATCATAGCCATGTGTTGAGAGGAATTCTTTGGAGTTTGAATAATTCACCTCTGGAAACATGGGTGTTTTGCTCAACATCCTTAAACAAACCTTATTCAAGGACCTTTTGAGCGGGATGGGCTACTCAACCTGAAGAAAATTCTAACTGGGCCCTACATGCGAGGTCATGCGCTGTTTATCTTGATATGAGATCACCATGTCACACTTATATGGCTGTGATGCATGTGCCTGGTGTACCCTTATCAGACGGGTTGTAATGATGGGTATACTGGGCTTCGTATATTTTACCCCAGTGTCACTTTGATGGCATGCACTGCTCTCTCACTCAATAATAATAATAATAATAATAATAATAATAATAGTTTCTCTAAAAGAAATGGATAAACTTTCAAAATACAAAGACCTGGAAATAGAGATAACTCGAATGTGGAATCTAAAAACAGAAACAATTCCTATCATAGTAGGTGCCTTAGGTATAATAAAAAAATATTCAGACAAATACATAACAAAAATAGCAGGACTTACAAATATATATAACATACAGAAAATTGGACTACTGGGTACTGCACACATTCTACGCAAAACACTTTCAATACAGTAAACATAAGAGCACCACAGCAAACCACAGCACATACCCAAGGCGCACAGAGCTGCGCTCGGTAGTGAAGTGAAAGCCCGTTATAAAAATAAAACTACTGAACAATAATAATAATAATAATAATAATAATAATAATAATAATAATAATAAAAATAACAACATGGAAAACAAGATGAGGACAAATATCCGTCAAATGTAAATAATGTAAATAATGATTATCTCTGTCCGAAATTATAAAACTTTGTCTCCTCTTTTTAGTATCTTTTATTTTCTACTAAATTGCAAGACATTGCTGAAGAAGATCTGGCAAGTAATCTACCACTATGAATGCCAAAGCATGGCCATACACAAACAGGTTGTCCAGAGACACTGGATGCACCTTCAAAGATGTTCCTCAATCAATGCTGGACCGAGATGGATGACATGCGTTGATTAAAATTTCCCAAGCAAGCTCAACTAGATGATGTTGATGATGATGATGAAATTGCTTCAAGACCACCATTAACTGCTCCGAAATGTTTTGTTTATTCTTCATTTTACTCTCGAGAAATCTCCTGGGCATTACTCCAGAAACTGTACTGTAGCACTTTTAATGCTTTGTCAAAAAGCATCATGTTTTTTGGTTGTTTTTTTTTTTTGCAGTAATAACTGTTCATGACAATATGTCCCTTTCTCGGGCCAGCCAGCACTTGTTCAGCATCAGTATTCAGAGAGAAAAGAGTTAGTAGTTAATCAACAACAACCATTACAATCGTTATTTAAAATTGCCAACACCATTAATTTATTTCCACCAAATTCTCTGGAGATTTTTCAACAAATTCATTAATTAAAATAAAATAAAATAAAAAAATTAATTAGTCTGTATTGTTTTGCCAAGGTTTCAACAATGCAAGATTCTTATAGTTCTCTTTCTTCATCCCACTTGGCTCTTTCATCTTATTCTTATGAATTAACTTTTAGTGCCAATACATAAATCTACAGAAAAAAAAAAAAAGAAAGGGAAGGAATTCTCTCAGCCTCTGTAGAATATTCAATCATGTAAAACTATGAAGCTAATTTGAAAAAATTTAGAATCATGGGAAAAATGCAAATAAAATTCTTTGAAATAAAATTGTGATTGCTATCTTTCTACACTACATAGCTAGATGCAGGCGTGGCTGTGTGGTAAGAAGCTTGCTTCTCACCCACATGGTCCCAGGTTCAGTCCCATTGCATGTGCTGTGTAAGTCTTGATATACCCACTCTATTGGCAAAAATACAAGTGCCTTCCTCTTTTTGCCTCATGGCAACTTAGACTACAATATATATATATATTCTTTTACTTGTTTCAGTCATTTGAGTGTGGCTATGCTGGAGCATTGCCTTTATTCGAAGAAATTGACATCAGGACTTATTTTTTGTAGGCCTTGTACTTATTCTATCATTATCTTTTACAGAACCACTAAGTTACAGAGATGTAAACACACCAATACTAGTTGCCAAACACGGACACACAAATATATACATACATACATATACATACATATACATGTACATACATACATACATTCATATATATATATATATATATATATATATA
>NC_068983.1:57579299-57579546 GCF_001194135.2 Octopus bimaculoides | reverse complement strand
ATACATATATATATATACATACACACACACAAATGCACAGAAAGAGAGAGAAAGACAGAAATACTTACATACATACATACATACAGACAGACAGACAGACAGACAGACAGAGAGTTACACAGCACACATATGCATGTACATGCACACACATACACACATATACATTGAATACAAAAGAAAATCTCAATGGTTTGACATAATCATTCTGAATGCTTTGATAGGCCAAAAAAAATAATAACATGACCAT
>NC_068983.1:57573661-57579223 GCF_001194135.2 Octopus bimaculoides | reverse complement strand
CCACCACCACCACCACCATCGACAGTAACAAATAATATGTTGATAGTCTTACTAATGACATCGTATTAGTTTATCACTGTTTACAACGCTTTGAAATTTCACAACACACCTTTCAAAGCTTGTAAAATTAGTAAATACATCGTCTAATTAAGTGTGTGGCTATAATATACAGCTTTTAACATATACAACAGACAAATAGAAATAGATGGCTTGTTTGTTGAGTGTTTATAATGCTTCATTCCGTTAGATTATTGACCAATAGCTATTAGTTTCATTTCAGTGGCTCACATAAGTTTTTCTGACACAGCTTTCATACCAGTTTACAAAAGCACACATGCACACATACATGTGTGTGTGTGTGCATGTATATACAAATACACATGTACATATGTATATATATGTCTGTACGCATGTATATGTATATATACATGTATATTTGTATGCTCATGTGCATGTATTTCTACAAATGCATATATTTGTATATGTACTTATATCATCATCATCGTTTAATGTCCATTTTCCATGATAGCATGGGTTGGACGGTTCAGTCAGGGTCTAGGAAACCAGGAGGCTGCATCAGGCTCCAGTTTGATCTGGCAGTGTTTCTACAGCTGGATGCTCTTCCTAATGCCAACCACTCTGTGAGTATAGTGGGTGCTTTTTACATGCCACCAGCACAGGGACCAGAGGAGGCTGGCAACAGCCATGATCGGTTGGTGCTTTTTACATGCCACTGGCATGGAAGTCACTCAAGGTGGCACTGGCATCGGCCACGTTTGGATGGTGCTTTGTACGTGCCACCAGCACAAGTATCACAACTGCAATTTCCATTTGATTTTCATTTTGATGTTGATGTACTTGACTCAATAGGTCTCCTCAAGCACAGCAGGTTGCCCTACAATCCAAGGTACTTTTGAATGGGCTGGAGCTGGTTATGGGGCACTGGTATAGGATACAACTGTGAACTCAGTTTATTTGCCAGGTCTTCGCAGTCACAGCATATCTCCAGATATTATAAAGTTATTAATGATGTATTAAATCAAGAATTATATTGACTAGAAGACTTATATGAAAAGAAATGTTTTTGTGGTGTTATTAATAACTTATAATGCTAAAAGTAAAGTTACAATGTTTAAATATCAGTGGTATAACTGTCTATAAGGTTGCCCTAAGATTTGCTGCATGAGTTGCAGACAATGCAAAGAAAACTGAAAGAATAATGATTGCTAGAAAGCAATTGGAACATGATAAAGCATCGTAGATTAAAAGATGAGAATTTTTATGATAGCATTAAGAATTTTAAATATAATTTCAAAAATATAATTAACATTGATGTGGAAGCTTTAGACTAGACTAGTTACAGATATTAAGGAAATGTGAATCAAAATAGTCCTTTCTAATATAAGCACAAGGCCTGAAATCTTGGGGGAGGGGGCTTGTCGATTACATCGACACCACTGCATAACTGGTACTTATTTCATCAACCCCGAAAGGATGACTTCGGCAGAATTTGAACTCAGAGCACAAAGATGGATGAAATGCCACTAAAAATTTCTCCTGGTATGCTAATGATTCTGCCAGCTCACTACCTTAAATGTAAATTAAAAACAATTAAGTTTATCAATAAAGGAGCTGTTGATATGACCAAGATCAGTAATGTATGTTTAAATCAATGAAGAAGGAAATACAACAGATGGGGGTCTTTACCATGTTGATGGTCTATTAATAATTATCAGGAAAATCAATCACCAATAACCTGATCTATTGATAAAAAGGTGATTTCATTTCTTTATAAACTAATGTGAAGAATATATCACAGACAGGGATCTCTACCGTAATGATGGCTTGTTAATATCAAGAACATCAACATCCAACACCCTAATCAACTGATGAAATAGTAATTACATTCCTTCATTAGCTCATACTGAAGAAAAATATACCACAGACAGAGGCCTCTACCATGATGATGGTCGGTTGATTATCAAAAGTATTAATCTGCAACAAACTAATCAATTAATGAAGATTAATTTCATTTCTTCATTAAGAATATACCACAGATCTGGGTCTTTACTGTGATGACGGTCTGCTAATTATCAAAAACACCAACCGCCAAAAGATTGATCAATTGATTGAAAAGTAATTCATTTCTTCATTAACTGATAGAAAGAATATATCATAGGCAAGGGTCTTTACGGTGATAATGGTCGAAAATTATCAAAAGCATCACCCTCTAACAAAACAAACAAATCATGAAAAAGTAATTTATTTATTTGTTAACTAATAAGAAAAAATATACCAGAGACAGTTTTTTTTGTCTTTACCAAGATGATTGTCTAACAATTATCAAAATCATCAGACCTCCAAAAAAACTGACCAATTGATGAAAAAATAATTTCATTTCACTAAAGTCTGTTTGCCAACATAATGTAGCAGTCCTGTTTAGGACGATGTTACTACTGTTTAACCCCAGGAAGACATCTTTTCCAGCTAGCTACCGGCATATCATCTGCAACCGTGTACTGTGAGCAAGGGAGCTAATGCTCACCCTCCAGCCTTATCGATTCCGGCAAACTAATGGGTTCTGGGTTATTTCTCTTCTTCAGTGCAGAATTTATATGTGGAATACACCAAAGATAGGGGTATTTTCTGTGATGATGATCTGTTAACTATCAAATCATCAACCTTCAATAAACTAATCAACTGATGAAATAGTAATTTCATTTCAACAATAAAGACAGACCAGAAATTATCACCACACATTCAACCACTGTATTAAATTTCTACAAGGTAATCATCACTTTAAATAATTCCATGTTCTACTTTTCTTAAATCTATCCAAACACTTAACAACACTTCCCACCCAAATGGTTCTGGGTTCAGTCCCACTGCATGGTACCTTGAGCAATTGGTTTCTACAATAGCCCTGGGTCGACCCTAGCCTTCTGAGTGGATTTGATAGATGGAAACTGAGAGAAGCCAGTCATATATATGTGTGTGTGTGTGTGTGTGTGTGTGTGCGAGTCCATTACCACTCGGCAGCTGGTATTGGTGTGTTTAAGTCTCCATAACTTAAAAGTTTGACAAAAGAGATTGATAGAATAAGTACCAGGCTTTAAAAAATAAGTCCTGGGGTCGATACATTTAACTAAAAATTCTTTAAGGCAGTGCTCCAGCATGGCTACAGTCTAATGGGTGAAAAAAGTAAAAGACAAATGATAACTGGAGCACTGAGATGTCTTTAAAGAAAAAGTGCATATGGCTTGATAGGAGCCTGCTTGCCCTCAATTATGCTGAGAAGTAAGAGGATCAGAGTTGCCATTATGAAAAGCTGTTAAATAAGGATAATACATTGGAGAGAAAGTGGCTGCCACAAGGGGACATCAGAGGGACAGATCAAATATTGAGGGTGACAGATGTACAGTCAAAAGAATGATTAAGGACTTGAAGGCACTGAAGACAGCTGAACCATTGAGGATGTTCACTGAGAGGTTAGAAATATAGTCGTTTCCATATTAGTCATAACAAAAGGGGTCGGCAACATTATCAGTTATTATAAGGAGAATGGGAACTCTCTGATGGGAGAAATCACAAAAGCATTAAACTGGTGTTTAATTTATGAAGATTAGTGAAAGAATTACTCTAGATGAGAAGCAACAGGTTTTGTACCAGGATAAACTAAAAAGTAAAGACCCGCTTCAGTCACGGATGACCATGGGATTGAACCTAGAAAGTTACCCTCCCAGGTGCAAGTCTGAGCAAGGTTGTTTATGGAATACTAACCTCCCTCGCCATGCCACCAATGTTATCCAAGGGAAAGGCAAAAGGGGCTGCTACAACTTGGCACCACTGACGTCGCAATTCATTTATTAACGTGCAAGTGGCTGAGCACTCCACAGACACGTGTACCGTAATGTGGTTCTCAGGGAGATTCAGTGTCACACAGAGTGTGACAAGGCTGGCTGGCCTTTTGAAAATACAGGCACAACAGAAACACGAAGAAAGAGTGAGAGAAAGTTGTGGAGGTGCAATGGCCCAGTGGTTAGGACAGTGGACTCGCAGCCGTAGGATTGCAGTTTCAATTTCCAGACCGGACATTGTGAGTGTTTATTGAGCAAAAACACCTAAATCTCCACAAGGCTCCAGCAGGGGCTGTTGGTGAACCCTGCTGTACTCTTTCACCACAACTTTCTCTTACACTCTCTTCCTATTTCTGTTGTATATGAGTGTGTGGATGTATATGTATAGATATACGTTACTGTGAGACGTTGGTATATATGGGCCATAAATTTCTATTAGTCATAAGCCATAAATAACACAATTATGAAGGTATGGACATTTACAAGTGTGTATTGCATAATGTTAGTATATATATATATATATATATATAGATATATGTGTGTGTGTGTGTGTGTGTGTGTGTGTGTGTGTGTGTGTGCATGTGTGTGTGTGTGTGTGCATGTTTGTGTATGCATATGAATGACTGTGTGAAAGTATGCGCGTATGAACTTATATATGTGTGTATATATATTTTTATATATATGCATGTATGTATGTTTATAGATATGTATACATATATGTGCACACGCACACACACACATATATATATATTTATTTATATAAGCACATAATACATATATATATATATATATATATATATATATATATATATATATATATATATATATGTATATATATATGTATAATATATATATGTATGTATATATGTATATATATATGTATATATATGTAATGGAAAAATGTATAAGTATACAGAGATTGTTCACTCACCAATTACCAATGATAAATTTCCCAAACATTAGCGAAGGAAATGCATCCATGTTAATTAACAAAAATAGCTGAAAGGTATTCTGGTTAAATTTTGACAATGATAAACTTAATGTTTTTGAAAATGTATTTTATTTCTTTAAAATACTGGAGTCACATTTCCTACTGTGAACACCCTCTTCCAGCAGACACACAGGGATATAATTTATGACAAAACAGTCTCACACACACACACACACACACAAATGCATACAAAACGTTTATATGTCACCTTCAGCAGTGTTCAATTTCAAATGCGTGCACAGAATCACCAAGCATATATTGTATAGGTGCAGGAATGGGTATGTGGTAAGAAGCTTGCCTCTCAACCACACAGTTCTGAGTTCAGTCCCACTGTGTGGCACCTTGAGCAAATGTCATCTTCTATAGCATTTGGTGAACCAAAACTATGTGAATGGATTTGGCAGAAATTGAGAACAGCTCATTGTGTGTATATATATATATATATATACACACACACACACACACACATATATATATATATATATATATATATATATATATATATATATATATATATATATATATGTATATATATGTATATATATGTGTGTGTGTGTGTGTGTGCGTGTATATATATATGTATGCTTGTATGTATATTTGTATGCCTATATATATATACTAGCAGAGGCACCCGGCGTTGCTCGGGAATGAAATTGTTGCTTATATACTTGAAGAAAAAAAGGCAAAATATGCTGTATAGAAATTTGAGGACAT
>NC_068983.1:57573360-57573651 GCF_001194135.2 Octopus bimaculoides | reverse complement strand
GTTGCTTATATACTTGAAGAAAAAAAGGCAAAATATGCTGTATAGAAATTTGAGGACATTCTGTAGATGGACTCTCAGATGAATGATGGCTGGGCACCTCTCATGAATAGGGAAAACTGAAGATGTGCCAAAAAGCCTCATTGGTACTTGGAAACTTTTACGAAAATTAAAATGGGGATCGTTGCCAGTGCCCCTGGACTGGCTCTTGTGTGGGTGGCACATAAAATACACCATTTCGAGCGTGGCCGTTGCCAGTACCGCCTGACTGGCCTTCGTGCGGGTGCCACGTAA
>NC_068983.1:57572839-57573234 GCF_001194135.2 Octopus bimaculoides | reverse complement strand
AGACAGAGTCTGAGTGAGAGAGAGAGGTTTGTTGTTATGTATACGTACATGCATAAATATACATACATCTTTGGATGTATGCATATGACAACACAGCCCTTGACTCACTCACACTATGTATCTTACAAACACGCACGCGCGCATACGCACGTGTGTCTTTGTAAATATGTTTGTATTCATTTATGTATGTGTGTGTTTGTAAGAGACAGAGTGTGAGTGAGTCAAGGTGTGTGTGCGTATGTGTGTGAGACAGGGTGAGAGAGCGGTGTGTATGTAGTATTTACTCTCTCTCTCTCTCTCTTTCTCTCATACACACGAACACACAAAATAGAAAGTGAAGCTTTTTGCGGTTGTTACGTCAATACCGGAAGTTGACATTGAGGAACCTTTTTAAA
>NC_068983.1:57570028-57572410 GCF_001194135.2 Octopus bimaculoides | reverse complement strand
TATATATACATACATACATATATCTCATCATCATCATTGTCGTTTAACATCCGCTTTCCATGCTAGCATGGGCTGGACGATTTGACTGACAACTTGCAAACCAGCAGGCTGCACCAGGCTCCAATCTGATCTGGCAGAGTTTCTACAGCTGGATACCCTTCCTAACGCCAACCACTCCGAGAGTGTAGTGGGCGTTTTTACTTGCCAGACGCACGCTAAAATGAGGGCCAGTCACACGGTACTGGCAATGGCCATACTCAAAAAGGTATTTTTTATGTGCCACTTGCATGGGAGCCTGTCCAGCGGCACTGAATGACAGGCAAAGTCGACCTCAGTGGAATTTGAACTCAGAACGTAGCAGCAGATGAAATGCCGCTAAGCATTTCGCCCGACATGCTAACGTTTCTTATTTCTTTATTGCTCACAAGGGGCTAAACATAGAGGGCATAAACAAGGACAGACAAAGGTATTAAGTTGATTACATCGACCCCAGTGCATAACTGGTACTTATTTATTCTACCCCCACAGGATGAAAGGCAAAATCGACCTCGGCAGAATTTGAAATCAGAACGTAGCGGCAGACGAAATACCACGACGCATTTTTCCCGGTGCGCTAACGTTTCTGCCAGCTTGCTACCTATAAACATTCTCTTCTATTCTAGGCACAAGGCCTGAAATTTTGGGGGAAGGGCCCTGTCGATTAGATCGACCCCAGTACGCAACTGGCATCTTATTTATTAACCCTGAAAGGATGAAAGACAAAGTCGACCTTGGCGGAATTTGAACACAGAATGTAAAAACAGACGAAATACCACTAAGCATTTTGTCCGGTGTGCCAACGTTTCTGCCAGCCCACTGCCTTATTTACAGATATATTCCGTAGCACTGTAGCTCTATACGAAGTAATATAACAAAGCAAGTGTTGAGCACTCTAAGTTGATACCTCATTTCATTGCAAGATACTGTCTTATATAGTTAACTGACGAATTGGCACAGTGTGAGAAGGTTTAATTATTGTATGTTTGATGCTTCAGTTAATATTCAGCTATGAATGCTTGAAGGGAATGGGAACCATTCCAGATGAAGACCTTTTGAGTTGGGGAAAGATTCCGGACAAGCCATAAAGAGAAATAAACATATGACGATCAAAAGTATGTACCAGAAGTACAGGTGTGATTGTTTGGTTGGCAAGTCTTATTTGAAACCTCATGGTTATGGTTCAATCTCTGCTATAATACGTAACACATTGGTCAAGTGCTATCTGGTTATAGGCCTGGTTGACCAATGCTTTTGTGAGGGGATTTTAGTAGATGGAAACTGTGCAGTCGCCATCACGTATAACACCATACTACTACTACTACTACTACTACTACTACTACTACTACTACTACTACTACTGCTGCTGCTACGGTTGTCACCGCTGCCGCCGCTACCAGCGCTACCACCACCACCACCACCAGCAACAACAATACCACTACGATTTCTACAAGCACTACCACCACTACCACTGTGTCATCATCAACAACAACAACATTTAATATCAGTCTTTCATGTTGGATGATTTGACAGGATCTGACTAATCTGTGGGCTGTGTTAATCTCCAGCGCCTAGTTTGGCATGATTATATGACTGGATGCCCTTTCAAGTGTCAACCACTTTACAGTGTATTGGGTGCTTTTATGATAGCACCAACACCAGTCGAGTCACTAAGTATTTTGCAAGACAAAACCCGCTTCATAGAGTGGGGTGTAGTATTGAGAAAGGTGGCTTATAGCAAGTGTAGAGAGTTCAAAGTAGAAAAGAGGGACAGGAACAGCTATCTTACTGTAGAGAAGATACATGGGTACCCCAGCAAAAAAGATAGGATGGCAGAGGTGTGATATCAGGGTATGCGCTTTTAAGACAAAAACTGAGATCTTGTTTATAAGCCATTTAGTTGCATCATCTTACATACATTTCATTAATATAAAATGATTATTGATTATATAATGCAATACATACTCAAGATACATTGTCAACAAATCATCAGAGATGTGTAACTATTACACATAGTATTTGACATTAAGTTTTGTTTGTGTAATTTGCATTATGTAACTAATAAACTCCTTATGTAATTGAAGGTGAAACTAAATATCTTATTAACAGTTTCATATTTTTTTCTGTTTCACAAACACACACACACACATACACACACACACATTAAAACAAAAAGACAAAGAAAGAATTGAGCACATCTACCACAGTAGAATTCCAGCATTCCTCTGTTCAAGAGCATAGATAGCCATGTGCTCAGGCTGAGTGTTGCAGGGATCTAATGTATATTTATACATCCATATATGTGTGTGTGTGTATGTGTGTGCATGTTTATATATATATATATAT
>NC_068983.1:57568608-57569610 GCF_001194135.2 Octopus bimaculoides | reverse complement strand
AAAGACTGATGTGCAAATACACAGACAGACATACAGATATGTGTTATACACAGACATACACACATACACATAATTATATAGCATACATGTATGCATACATACATTATATTACATACATTACATACATAAACACACACTCATATATATACATACATGCATACATACACAAATACATACGTACATACATACATATATACATACGTACATATATACATAAGGATGAGACGAAGTAAAAGCAGGAATAAGCATGCTGTATACAAATATAAAAGGGAAGTGCTCTCTTGACGAAGGAAATAACTTGTCAAAGTGAGAAGTGAGTTAAAAAGCTCTCTACATCATCTCCATCAAACACCTATCATCTGCTTCATTTTTTCCCGACTTCTACTCAATAATTTTGCTTGTCACAGGTAATTTATATTAATTTTATATCATTTAATAAAAGCAACAATGGTTACTTTGCAGCAAAACTTTCCATAATTTCACTAGACAGATTGTTATTTGGTAGACGACAAGAGAGAGCACAGTTTGAATATATTGATTAGATGGTTACTGGTTGAATATTTGAATTAGACGGGTTGAGGTTTTCTCAATATATAGAGACAGGTGTGGTAGTATGGAAGGCAGTTTATTTCTCGGCCACTTGGTTCTGTGTCCAATCCGACTGCATGAATCCTTGGGTGAGTGTCTTCTACTATAGGGCTTCCCTATAAGTAGGTTATCTCCCTTGGCTAGGTGGCGCTCCATGTAGACAATTAAACTTCCGCAGACTACCCACGCCATTGTTATTGTTTTACGTCTTATCATGAATATAAAGCAGCTTGATGATTCAGCTATCGAAGTACTTACTGTGCCTGAGTTAAAGAAATATTTAAGATTATATGGACAGTATGTTACTGGAAGAAAGGCGGACTTGATTGAAAGGTTGAAAGGTATAAAAATTCTGTCGATGAAGAATGTCAACAAAGTAAATTCATCGGACGATAAGTCTGAAGTATCGGACGA
>NC_068983.1:57565830-57568337 GCF_001194135.2 Octopus bimaculoides | reverse complement strand
TGACCACAGAGTGTGGGTAATTATGTCAAAGGTCACTGGCAATGTGCATTCAGCTGATTGCAACTGTTAAAGCAAGTCATTGAGCATGCGTACATGTCATACGGGAGAGTTCCAATCAGGGGTGGATAATAACCTTATAGGAACCCCCTATAGCCTCAGGCCAACCAAAGCCTTGGGAATGGATTTCACTTGCCTCAACAGGTCTTCGCAAGCAGGGTTTCATGTCCAAAGAAGGAAAGGTACTCATACGTGGGCTGGCTACACCCCTGGTAAAGGCCACAGATTATGGTCTCACTTGTCTTGCCGGGTCTTCTCACACACAGCATATTTCCAAAGGTCACGGTCACTAGTCATTGCCTCGGTAAGGCCTAATGTTCAGAGGTCGTGCTTCACCACCTCATCGCAAGTATTCCTGGGTCTACTTCTTCCACAGGTACCCTCAACCACTAGTCTACCCTAATATATGATACCTTCTCTCAATTCTTCTAAGTGTAATGTAATGGTTACATGAAAGTTTGCTCATATCTTTACACAGTTTTCTGAATTTTTATCAAACTCTGCGAGGTCTTTTGAGAGAGAGAGAGAGAGAGAGAAAGCAAACAAGGCAGAGTTCCATTGTATGGTCTGCTTCTTCACATTCACAAATGGTTAATCCAGTCTTGTAGCTCCCAGCCAACCAAAACAACTTTTGATCATCTCATTCTTGTTCTCAGGCAGCTGAGTGTCTTCACCTGAATCCATAGTGCTTCTGAGACAGGAAGAAGGTCTTCAACAAGGGAAATTCCTATGACAGTGGATTAAGGGTTATTCCTGACGTTTTCCATCCAGATCTGGGCTTGGTTTCTTTGCATGATATTATTAAGGGCTGGACATTGCCCAGGAAGCTTCTTCTTGATTTCAATCATTTGGGTAGGGGTTAACATCCATGGAAGAGATGGCATTCATCACTAATAGTGTTTGTCTTGTTAATTTGACTGACCACCTCCCATATAATATTAGCAGGGACAACGCCAGTGAGGAGATGCAGGTTGTTTGTGTAGGTGGGTTTTATGTGACCAGAGATCAGGTGGCAGTTGTTGTTCAGTGCTGGATCGAGTTTCCTTGCAAGGGTTGATATCTCCCAGACAGGATAAATATACTCTGTAGAGGAATAAAACAGGGTCAGAGCAGTAAAATTTAACGCTTTGGTTACCATATCTCTGATGAAACACACTGACTTGGTTTCAATTTCCATATTCCGAATAAATGGAGATAAACAAATTAACCAAGAAAACAATGAAGGTTAATTAACAGTGGGAGGCAATAACGAGCTAAACACTTTTTACTCAAGAATTGCATGAATTAATTTTTTCTATTTTCAATTAATTTTAGAAATAATGAAGAATTTTGTGAACTAGTTTTGTCATTAAGCTGGTTTTGGGGACATAAATTAGCATGAAATTTTGACGTAAGGATTTAGTTTGTATCAGTTTAAAACAGGAAGTTTGTAACATAAAACTAGAGCAGTCTTGGATGGTTTGGCATCAAAAGGGTTAATGTGTATGTCACATCTCATCATACATAGTTGACCAGTTTCTGTAAGATGTTTCAGGAGCTGATGTTCACTTAGGTGTTGTTTGGGAATTTGAACAAGTGTCTTTTTCCATGGGTTGATTGAAGCCTTGTAAATTAAATTGGATAGATGTAGGTAAAGCTGCACAGAAGTCAGATCAATGGATAATTCCAGACAAATCCAAGTTTCTTCTCCCTTTCTCTGACCATTAGTCAGCGGGGTTTTGCAAAGAATATAAGTAAGGACTACCCCCACCACCTTTAATTAACCTCATAGAAAAGAAATTATCATACTATTTATATTCTTTTTATCTTTAGAAAATGTATGAATATGACAAGACCACTTTTTCCATTTTAAGTGTGTGTTGCATGTGCGTGTGAGTACAGATACAAATACATACGAGGAGGTGCTGAAAAGTTCCTGGCTTTGAGAATATCACAAAAGACCTGGTTGGAGGCCCAACCTTTCACATTTTTTTAAGGGTCTGTTGCAATAAGTGTGTGAATCTGAGAGGGGAATATGTTCAATAAAATCATAATTAACTGATCCTCCTGTATCTTCTTTTACCCAAAGCCAGGAACCTTTCAGCACAACCTGTAAATATATATAAAGATATATATATATATATACATATACAAATATCTTGTTATGTCTTGGGAGGGTCATTATGTTAGTCAGTTAGTCAGACATCTAACCAATGAACTGATCATGTTAAACAGTCTATTGAGTTTTTATTAGTCAAAGTCTTTTTGGTGCTATTTGCAATGTTTTCAATGACCTCCCCTCTCCCTCTTCAAGGTCTGCCCTGTGATATTATTATTATCAGCATAACAACCTTCCCAAGACACAACAAGAATTGTTTCAACACACGATTTCACATGCAAACCAAATACAAAAACAAAATATATGCATAATATACATACACACACACTCACACACCAATGTATTATATATA
>NC_068983.1:57563319-57564207 GCF_001194135.2 Octopus bimaculoides | reverse complement strand
TATTTGACTGCTATTTCTAAATTTCAGTATGTGCTGAGTACTTTTCGAATGTTGGGCCTGACAGAGGCAAATGGCTGAGTTCCTTTTGAGCATTGGTCTTCATGGAGGCAAAGTAACTGAGCTCCTTTTGAATGTTGAGCCTCTTGGAGGCAATGACCAAAATCTTTGGCATTATGTCATGCTTGAGAAGAAGACCCATCAAGCCAAGCAAAATTGCAATCATGGCAGATACTGGCATCACACAAATGGCAAATGGCAGTCATCCAGCGTACTAGACCAGTCAAACCATCCAGCCCATGCCAGCATGGACAACGGACATTAAACGATGATGGTGATGGTGATAATATATATATATGTGTGTGTGCATGTGTAAATGTATGTGAGTGTCCTTGTCTTGACATTATATGTTGATTGTAAATGAGCATCCCTGTCATACAAGTGATGTTTGTATATTTCCAGTCTTTCATGAAAAACATATCTAGCCAGAGGAAAATATTACTTCCTTTCCTTGGAAACAAGTGGTGACATGAAGGTGACAGGGACTTTGTTATGGTTCAATTCCTTTGTACCGATTTGAAGGGTTTTTTCGGTTTATCAAGTATTTTATATATTTTTGTTTATCTTGTGATTTGAACTTGGTGATCGCAAACAAAGTCATGCCTAATAGCATATTTACAACATATAAAGAAATGTCTTTATGGATTGCTTAACTGGTCGACTAGAAATAAGGATTTATAGGAAGAAAGAAAGAAAGAAAGAAAGAAAGATAGAATAAGGTGGGGAGAAGAAGAAAGTAAAGAAAAAAGAAAAAGCAAACATTTATAGACTAGAAAAAAAATCACTTTTCATTTTGAAGTCTAGTGGGTTAATATAGACTAGGAAAAAAAA
>NC_068983.1:57561785-57563309 GCF_001194135.2 Octopus bimaculoides | reverse complement strand
TATATATATATACATTGTCAGGTCTACTCAAGCACAGCATATATATACACACATATATAAATATGTATATACATCAGGCACGCACTGAAAAGTTCCTGGCTTTGGGTAAAAGAAAGGGCAGGAGAATCAGTTAATTCTAACTTTATCCAACATATTCTCCTCTCAGATTCATACACTTATTGCAGTGGTCTTTCGGTTCTTCTAAGACCTTTAAAAGAAATCCTTGGAAGGTTGGACCTCCAACCACATGTTTCATGGAGCCTTTAAAGCCAGGAACTTTCCAGCACCCCTTCGTGTATATATATATATATATATATATATGAACATCCTGGCTTTGTACATTGATTTTAAAAGTAACGAGAAATCAATAATGATGTGAGGGTTGTGAACGATCAAGATAAGCCAAGCCACTGTTTTAGATATTTATAAAGTTTAGCAAGTTACTGACATTAAATATAATCAGAGGAATTATGTGAGACTAATGGGGGTCTGTAATGGCAAAGTTGGTTTCTATTTTTGTTTGTAGAGGAGAAAAGAAAATAGGGGGGAAAAAAATCAAACATTTAAAGGGTGGAGCTGTTCCTTAGAAGGCAGTGGTGGCAGTAGATGGGCATGGCTGGATATAGCTGAGAGATCAATGATAAAGTTGGGTCTAAAAGTAGCTAGTAAGATAGGAGTCAAAAAGAAATGAATTTAAACGATTTAAGAATGAAGGGGTTAAAGATACATGAAAGAAACAGAGAAAGGGGTGGAAGGGGGGAAAGGAGTTTTCTAGAATGATCAATATTGCTGAGATGGAGAGACAAAGAGCCAAAACAGATGATATTAAGTTTATCTTATCAAGTTTATCTAATGGTACTTGGTAAGGAATAATACATAAATTTGTTCTTAAAATGTATCTAATGTGAAGTCTTGATTTGCAAAGGTGAAAACTGTTTATTCTGTTGCTTGACCCGGGTGTGAGTGTGTGTGTGTGTATGTGTATCATTGGCTGGAGATGTCTTCCTGGGGTTAAAATAGCAGTATCGTTAGTTCTTCGAAAACACCTATGTTAAAGTGGCAATAAACACCATATATATATATATATATATATATATATATATATATATATGTGTACAGAGGTATACTCGTGTATGTGTGTGCATGCATACACACACACATACATATATATATGCATATATATATACACATATGTATATATATATATATGTATATATATATATATATTTACTTGGAGAATGGAGCAACAAATACAATAAAAAGCATTTTCGTTAGACTAGATAGGCGTTGTTTTATTATGTGGAGCTTGTGAAATGAGTCAGTGTGGAGGTTTAGGTTATGTAATGAGTCATTTTGTACATTATGTCATAGTCACTTACACACTATCCAGTCCAATGAAAATGCTTTTTCTTGTATTTGTTGCTCCATTCTCCAAGTAAATACATAAACTACGGTTTAAGCAACATATTACCTGCCTCTGGACGCCCTCTTCCCACGACGGTACCCATACAGGTGATCCCCAGG
>NC_068983.1:57558991-57560761 GCF_001194135.2 Octopus bimaculoides | reverse complement strand
TTCTTCTTCTTCTTCTTCTTCTTCTTCTTCTTCCTCCCCCTCCTCCTCCTTTTCTTTCTTCTTCTTCTTACACACACATGCCTTTGTATCTTTTATATATATATATTCTGCTATCTAATTTTTTTTTCCTATTTAAGAAACCAGTAAAACATACATTTTTCAATTTGGAAAAACGACTTTTGAAGATTGAAGCTCATACCAGAGAAACTCACAGTAAACTATATTATTAAAATAAAAACTACCCATCTCTACTCATTTTTGCAAATATATATAATACTATACCAAGAACTTTCTCAGCCCCCTCTTATTCATCATAGTCCTCCAGGCAATAACAGAGGAATTGAAGACAGGATGCCCCTGGGACCACCTCTATGCTGATGACCCTGCTCTAATAGCTGAGTCACTATCTGAACTAGAAGAAAAGTTTCAGGTGTGGAAGCAAGGACTAGAATCAAAGGGCCTTAGAGTCAATCTAGCTAAAACCAAAGTCATAGTAAGTAGAAAGGCAGACAAACCACAAATCCCTTCAGGTAGATGGCCCTGTTCAATGTATAGAAAAGGCATAAGTAGAAACTCCTTAAGATGTACCCGGTGTAAGCTATGGACACATAAGAGGTGCAGCAATATCAAAGGAAGGCTAACTGGGAAGATAGTTTTTATGCATGACAAATGCACAGGAGCAATAAACACTGAAAATGTGCAGAAAACAGCTTCTGTCACATGCCAGGTGAAAAGACTAGAAGTAGTTGATAGCTTCTGTTACCTAGGTGATCAAGACAGTAGCAGGAGTGAATGCTCTAAGAGTGTAGCTACTAGAATAAGTATAGCCTGGGCAAAGTTCAGAGAGCTCCTACCACTGCTGGTAACAAAGGGTCTCTCACTCGGAGTAAAAGGTAGACTGTATGATGCATGTGTACGAACAGCCATGCTACACAGCAGTGAAACATGGGCCTTGACTGTTGAAGACATGCGTAAGCTTGGAAGGAAGGAAACTTGTATAGTCTACTGGATGTGTAATGTCAGTGTGCAAACACGACAGAGTGTAAGCACCCTGAGAGAAAACTTGGATATAAGAATCATCAGATGTGGTGTACAAGTGAGACGACTGCACTGGTATGGTCATGTGTTGTGTACGGATGAGGACAGCTGTGCAAAAAAGTGTCACACCCTAACGGTGGAGGGAACCTGTGGAAGAGGTAGACCCAGGAAGACTAGGGATGAGGTGGTGAAGCATGACCATCAAACATTGGAGCTTATGGAGGTAATGACAAGTGATATGCGGTGCTTGAAATAACCTGGCAAGCCAAGTGAGACCATAACCATGGCCTATGCCAGTGTCACATAAACAGCCCATTTAAGAATACCCTTCAATCATTGGGCAATAAACTGTGCTTGCGAAGACCTGTTGAGCCAAGTGAAATCATTGTTGTGGCTGATGCCAGTACTGCCTAACTGACTCCCATGCTGGTGGCATGTAAAAAAGCACACACTACACTCTAAGAATGGTTGCCATTAGGAATGGCATCCAGCTGTAGAAACCTTGCTAGATCAGACTGGAGCCTGGTGCAGCCTACTGGCTTGCCAGTCTGCAGTCAAACCGTCCAACCCATGCCGGCATGGAAAGCGGACGTTAAACAATGATGGTGATGGTGATGATGATGATGATGATGATGGTGATGATGATGATGATGATGATGATGATGATGATGATGATGATGATGATGATGTTGATGATGATGTTGATAATAATGATAATGATGATATATATAT
>NC_068983.1:57555009-57558889 GCF_001194135.2 Octopus bimaculoides | reverse complement strand
TATATATATACACACAGAGGGGCAGTTATGCAGATAAACAAATTAGATACAACAGATATGTAAGATTAGCTTTTATTACTCTGCCTTACTTAAAGCCGGTTATAAAGAAAAAAATTACCTGTATTAACCCTATTGATATGAATTCTGCCTCTATTAACCAGGACATTGAAACACATCATAATGGTAATAACAATATAAATTTTATTTCGAATAACAACAATAAATCAAAAAAGGTAATTTTGCAGCATAAGGGAGATAACCATTCTTTATTTCCCTTTATACATAATATAAATAAGTCTAGGACTTTTAAAGATAATTACCCAGATAACAAGGTGTGTTCTAAGAAAACAATTTGGTCGATCATTCCATATAATCAAATGAAACCTAACCTCCCTTATCAGTTTCGTGAAGCTATAGATAAGAATTTTCCAAAAAATTCCAGATACCATTCCATTATCAATTCACATCGAATTAGGATAGGTTTTTCAAACACCAAAAACTTTTCACAAATTATTTCTTCGTATAACCATAAATTGTTAAATGCAAATCCACTAAATGAAAATAATAACAGTGATACTGTTAATGCTAACCATTCTTTGAACAATAATAATAACGATATTAATATTTCTAATATATATCTGAATCGTATTTGTTTCCTTAGCAGTAATTCTAAGACTAAAAACTTTGTTTATCAACGTAAAATTACTTCCGGTTCTGATGTCTTTTTTTTATATAGGTTGTTCCTCATCTCAGTTGTTGAAAAGAATATCTAACCATTACTCTACATTTCACTAAATGCAACAATACTGGGCTTAGTAAATTAATTTGTTCTCTAAAGGAACATAATAAGCAATTCAATATGGAATGGAAAATTCTATCTGGATCCTTCCCATATGACAAAGGTAACTCTTTTTGCCCACTCTGTAATGAAGAGCAATTTCTCATCTTTTTCGCGGAGAATACTCTTGTAAACACATTTAAAGAACTTGTTTATCATTGTAAATATTGGCAAAAACATACTTCTAATTCCTATAACTAATTTTTACCAATTTATAAAATTTGACCTCTAACTGTCTTCTTACATTTCATTTCCACTACATATATCTTTTCCCATGCTCTTAAACTTTATTCCCATTCATTTATCACATTATATATTTCCACTCTTAATTTTCCATTAATTTCTTTCTTTCTCTAAATTACCTTTGATGTTAAATCTATTAACAGTTTTTTAAAGAATGACTTACTAGCATTCTCCTTACATCATGTACTTATATACATGGTAATCAATTCAGTTAAAATGGCTTATTGGTGTGTTTTGTTCCTTTTTTGCCCTGACAAGATGATTGCATTGTTTTACATCATATTTATCCCAATGCTTTTTCGAAACATATGTTGAAAGTATAAATGATTTGAATAACACCTGCATTTGACTCCATTTCTTAATTTATACACTCACACACACACACACACACACACACATACACTCATATTTATATATAAATATGTATGTCTGCTAAAATGAATTCACAAACACACATGTAGCATCTAAAAGCACATCTTTTTTCATCTGATAATATTATGCTCATCTTGCATAAATATAAATTTCATGTTTATTAAGTATCAATAGAAACTGCTGTAGGTGAAGATGACTAATTTGCTGTTAATAAAAAACAATTATTAATTTCCCAATCTCCATTTTCTTCTTCTTTTAAATGAATATAATATATATACATATATATGTTTTTAATAAAACTGCAAAATTTTCGCACAACTATTCTCAGTGTTTCACATTGTATTCATCAAAACTCTCCAATGAATGGGAATGGGAAACTCAGAAGCCAGACTGCTGCTCTGACAGTGATCCCACTCGGATGGTGCTGTTAGCACTCCACTGGCATCGATGCCAGTCATTAGATTTGGTTCAGTTTCAATCTCACTTGCCCCAGCAGGTCTTCCCAAGCAGAGTTTAGTGTCCAATGAAGGAAGGTTGGCATGGGTGCCAGTCAACGAATTTGGTTCAATTTTTAATTTCGATTTCACTTGCCTCAACAAGTCTTTGCAAACATATATATATATATATATATATATATATATATATATATATATTCTATATAATAACGGTTTGAAATTTTGGCACAAGGCCAGTAATTTTTGGGAAAGGGATAACTTGATTACATGTGGTACTTATTCTATTGACCTCAAAAGGATGAAAGGCAAAGTTGTCCTCGGCAGTATTTGAACTCAGGACGCAAAATTTGAAGAAATGCCACAAAGCATTTTTCCCAGCACAGTAATGGCTCTGCCAGCTTGCTACCTTAAATCCCCACTTTACATATAGACAAGTATATAAACATGAGTCAAGCCATATAACCACACAGACACACACACGCACCTATACTAACCTCCTCACTGCAAACTCACATTAAAAAATAACAACGAAAATGAATAAAAAAAATTCATCTATAAAAAAAGAAAAAAACATTGATGGATATTTTGTGGTCAAAGGGTCATTTAAGAGGACTCACACACATTTATCTTGTAGAATTGCGTCTTAAATATTTCCATCTAAATAGCAAAGAGAAAATTGGACATTACAGTCAAGACGAATGAACTTTCAACACATGCTAGATTTTTTATGTCCTTGTTGTTGTCGATGTTGTTATTGTTGTAGTTATTGTTAATGCCATTGTTGTTGTTGTGTTTCTTTCCTGAGAGATTAAAATCGATATTAATGGATTATGAAAACATTATTATTATAACATTTTTATAGAGTTCAACATACACATGTCTCTGAGATTAAAGTCACAATTTCGTTCTCCTATTTTTCTTTGTTTCTTTTTTGTTCTTTATAAATATAGGCACAAGAGTGGCTGTGTGTTAAGAAGCTTGCTTCCCAACCACATGGTTCCAGGTTCAGTCCCACTGCATGGTATCTTGGGCAAATGTCTTCTACTATAATATTGGGTCGACTGAAATGACTGGATTTAATAGACAGAAACTGAAAGAAGCAAACTGAAAGAAACTGAAAGGCGGCGAGATGGCAGAATCGTTAGCACGTCGGGCGAAATGCTTAGCGGTATTACACCTGCAGTAACGTTCTGAGTTCAAATTCTGTTGAGGTCGACTTTGCCTTTCATCCTTTCAGGGTTGATAAATTAAGTACCAGTTACGCATTGGGGTCGATGTAATCGACTTAATCCCTTTATCTGTCCTTGTTTGTCCCCTCTATGTTTAACCCCTTGTGGGCAATGCAGAAATAAAAAAAACTGAAAGAAGCAACACTTGATGTTCCAAATCAGGGATGCAATCTATGTGTGTGACTTTTCAGAACATTGGCTGGTTTAAAAAGCCACATCAGATGCCATGATGATTCTAAGGTGTAGGTACAGGAGGTGGTCAAACTCTGCATAAAGAGTAGACAACCGCCATATATGTGTCAGTGTTTGTCCTGCCACCATCACTTAACAACTGATGTTGGTGTGATTATGTCCTCGTAACGGGGGTCAGTTAGGCAGTACAAGCATTGGCCATGTTCGAATGTTGCTTTTTATGCACCACTGGCACAGGTGCCAGTCAGGTGACACTAGCATCAGCCATGACAACGATTTCACTTGACTCAGCAGGTCTTCTCAAGCACAGCATATTGCCCAACAATTGAAGGGTACTTTGAAATGGACTGGTTCTGCAACACTGGCATCGGCCATGGCTATGATCTCACTTGGGTTGCTAAGTCTTCTCAAGCACAGTATAGCTCCAAAGGTTTTGGTTGCTTGTCATTGCCTCTGTGAGGTCCAAACGTTCAAAGGTTGTGCTTCACCATGTCATTCCATGTCTTCCTGAGATGAGGTTGTAAAGGACAACCTGCGAACGTTTTATATAT
>NC_068983.1:57552738-57554879 GCF_001194135.2 Octopus bimaculoides | reverse complement strand
TGTATGGTAAGTAGCTTGCTTACCAACCACATGGTTCCAGGTTCAGTACCACTGAGTGGCACTTAGGGCAAGTGTCTTCTACTATAGCCTCGGGCCGACCAAAGCCTTGTGTGAGTATGTGTTTGCCCCCCACCCCAACAGTGCTTGACAACCGATGCTGGTGTGTTTATATCCCTGTAACTTAGTGGTATGCTAGAAGGGTCTGAGAGAATAAGTACATGACTGCGGCTATGCTGGAGCACTGCTTTTAGTCGAACAAATCAACCCCAGGACTTATTCTTTGTAAGCCTAGTACTTACTCTATCGGTCACTTAGCTGAAACGCTAAGTTATGGGGATGTAAACCCACCAACATTGGTTGTCAAGCAAAGGTATATATATACACACACATACGCACACACGTACACGCACACTCACACACACACACACACACACACACACACACACACACACACACACACACACACACACACACACACACACACACACACACACACACACACACACACACACACACACACATATATACGACAGGGTTCTCTCAGTTTCTGTCTACCAAATCCACTCACAAGGCTTTGGTCAGACCGAGGCTATAGTAGAAGACACTTGCCCAAGGTACCATGCAGTGGGACTGAAACCGGAACCATGTGGTTGGCAAGCAAGTTACTTACCACACAGACATTCCTGTGCCTATGTATATGTATATATATGTATGTATATGAACATGCATCCATACATTTATGTATATATATGTATGTATGTATGTATGCATGAATATATATATGAATATATATATTTATACATATAAATACGTACATGCATATATATGTCAGTATATGTATCCATACATTTATGCATATATATGTATGTATGTATGCATGAATATATATATATGAATATATATATTTATTTATTTATTTATGTGTTTCAGCCAAGTGGCTGCGGTCATGCTGGTGCACAACTATATACATATATATGTATGCATGTATGTGTGTGTGAGTGTGTGTGTGTGTGTGTGTGTGTAAGCTTTACTTTAGCTACATCTGTTTACCTCAGTGACAAAGAGGGTTGTTGTTGTGCTTGGAAGAAGAAGAAGAAGAAGAAGAAGAAGAAGAAGAAGAAGAAGAAGAAGAAGAAGAAGAAGAAGACTGCTGCTGCTGCTGTCTTTTGAAGTGTCACTCCCATCTTTTTTCAACAAGATGATAATCAAATTAGTGAGACCCATTTGAAGTAAGTATTTAATTAAATCACTTGTCACTTGCAGTCACCTTCACTCTTTTTCTTTTTCTCCACAAACAATGTTGTCTTTAATGGAGTCTACTAATTTACTATTCATATCAACAATGTTTCAATGACATCACACTTGTATCCATCTCTCTCTCTCTCTCTCTTTCTCTATCCATCCATCCATCCGCCCCCCTCTCTCTCTCTCTCTCTCTCTATCTGTCTATCTATCTATGTGCCTGCCTGCCTATTCATCTGTCTGTCTGTCTGTCCATCAGTCCATTCATCCATCAACTTTTCTTTCCTCTCTCTCCCTCCCTCCCTCTCTATTTCTCTCTCCTCCTTTCTTTTCCCTCTCACAACTCTCTCTTTCTTTCTCTCTCTCTTTCTTTCTCTCTCTCTCTCTCTTTCTTTTTCTCTCTCTCTCTCTCTCCCCACCTCTCTCTCGATATCATCATCATCATCATCATCATCATTACCATCATCATTATCAATTATAACGATCATGTAATAACCATGTTCCATGTTGGCATGTTTTGGACTGTTCAATGGTTTCCAATGGTTCCAAAGACCACACTGAGCACCCGTGTCTCCTCTGGCCTGGTTCCTGCAGCTGGATGTCCTTCCTAAAGCCAACCACATTGCAGCATTGAGTGGGGGCTTGTTTCATGCCACCAGCACCATTGAGGTTACCAGGAGCAGGAAGCAGCTTTATACTAGGAGATGAGATATAAGAGAGGGGTGTGTGTGTGTGGGGGGGGGCTGTGTGGTAAGAAGCTTGCTTCCCAACCACATTGTTCTGGGTTCCGTCTCACTGCATGACACCTTGGGCAAGTGTCTTCTACTATAGCCTCACATCGACCAAAGCCTTGTGGGTGGATTTGGTAGATGGAAACTGAAAGAAGCCTGTCATGTATA
>NC_068983.1:57551254-57552177 GCF_001194135.2 Octopus bimaculoides | reverse complement strand
ATATATATATATATATATATAAACATAATTAAGGGATCAGCAACAGTTGCTTCACCACATACCAAAGTTCAGAAATAGCAGCTAAAGTTCTGAAACTCCAACAGATAGCAATACTTGTAACTCGCAAAGGCAAAACAAGAAGAAAAATAACGAAACTAACCAGTCTTAGTTAATCATAGACACGTTTCTGGCTTAGAAACGTAAAAACTTTTCATTTCCTCATCAGTATGATATTCCAGTTTGCAAATTCGACGATGCTAGCAATTGTGCATGCACGACCAAGCGACATCGTGCATCAGCACAATTATGAACAGCATCACCGAACTTACATAGGCCAGCCAGTTCTCATCCCTCCTCAAGAATTACCATGTGTGTCACAAGCAATACCGCAATAAATATATATATATATATATATATATATATATATATATATATATCAACCAAGAGAGAAAATGAAGATAAGATTAATAAAAATGTATAATTGTTATTTTTTTCTTCTGTTGTATATAGCTGTAAGGCATGGTGATGTTATATATGCTTAATTCTCTGTCTCTTGTACTTATATAATGACTTGTATGTTTCTGTCTTAATATACATTTACTAACTTTTTCCCAGTAGCTTAATAACAGCACTGGCACCTCCAAAATTGAGTGATTTCAATGGTAATGGCACCAAACCACTATGATATTTTGGGTCATTGACTGACGAAGAAAACTCAGCTACGAATATTCCATGCATCGTGTCTTTGTCTAAATTTCCTGTCCGTTAAGTTTTCATCTAGTTTCCCATTTGCTCTGCTTTCGTCTAACTTATTCTCCTTGATGTGTTCTTTCTGTTCAACCCCTGATGCATACATACATACATACATACATACATACACACACACACACACACACACACATATATATATATATATATATATA
>NC_068983.1:57550074-57550894 GCF_001194135.2 Octopus bimaculoides | reverse complement strand
GATTGACAACTAGTGTTGGCTTGTTTATATCCCTGTAACTTAGCAGTCTGGTACAAGAGACCAAGAGCGTAATTACCAAGCCTTAAAAATAAAGAAAAGCCAGAAGTACTGAGAGTTGGTTTATCCGACTAAAACCCCTCAAGGTGGTGCCCCAGCATGGCCACATTCCAATGACTAAAATATTTAAACGATAAAAGATATCTCATAATCAATTTACTTAACAATTTAACTAATTACCTACCTCATTTATTGATCAGTCTGTTTAGTTATTAATTAGTTTATCTCTGAGAGTAATTCTGAGGCATCTTCTGCATCTCCATCTCTGTCGGTCTGTCTGATGATCTGGTTATCTATGAACCATCTTCTTTCTTTACAACCTTTCAATCTGCCAACCTACATATTCGTATGTCTATTTATATACCTATCTACTTTTTTATGCATGTATGTGTGTGTGTGTGTGTGTGTGTGTGTGTGTGTGTGATTGTGTGTGTGTTTTTTTGTGTTTGTGTATGTTTGTGTTAGTGTGTGTGAATGAGTGTGTGCGTGTGTGAGTGTGTGTGTGTGTATGAGTGTATGTGTTTGTGTTTGTGTGTGTGCATGTGTGTGTCGTTGCCAATACCGCCAGACTGGCCCTCATGCCGGTGGCATGTAAAAACACCCACTACACTCTCAGAGTGGTTGGCGTTAGGAAGAGCATCCAGCTGTAGAAATTTTGCCAAATCAGATTGGAGCCTGGTGCAACCTCCTGGCTTGCCAGTCTTCTGTCAAGCTGTCCAACCCATGCCAGCATAGAAAGCAGATGTTAAACGATGATGATGAT
>NC_068983.1:57545717-57548513 GCF_001194135.2 Octopus bimaculoides | reverse complement strand
TATATATATATACATATATATATATATATATATATATATATAATATGAGAAGATAAGCAAATGAAATATCTTGAAAAGGTTGCTGTCTTCGACAATTCTTCAGGAAACTCATTTGTTATCATTGCTACTTGTTGTTAGTCGTCCTTAGATAATTCTTCAGCATCTATTAAATTCCAATTAACTGGTGCCAACCATTTAGTAAGTGTTTCTATCCTGGTACTAAAGCAAACAAGCTGATTGAATACATTTTAGTTCTTTGCAAAGAAACTGGCAATTCAACACACTTTCTCCTGAGACACGTAGAATTTCCATTACTTTTTCGTTATTCAAACTCTTTTTGTAGAGAGAGAGAGAGACAGAGAGAGGAGAGAGAGAGAATGCAATGGGGGTGGTGGGAAAGGAAGAAGTGAGCTGTGTAGTAAAACAAAATTAAGCATTTGACAGAGAGGAATAATAAGAAAAGATCTCGGTGTTTGTAGGGCATTGATACATTTTTATATTGTAAGGAAATCATTGGCCTCATTTATAGAATTTTTTTCTATTGCTGCGATAAATTACTTTTCTACAGTGCAATTAGTGTCGAGTACTATCACCATGACCATATATCTACACGTGGATGTATAAACACACACACACACAGACACGTGTATACATCATCATCATTGTCGTTTAATGTCCGCTTGCCATGCTGGCATGGGTTGGATGGTTTGACTGAGAACTAGCAAGGCAGGAGGCTACACCAGGCTCTGTTCTGATTTGGCAGGGTTTCTATGACTGGATGCTCTTCCTAATGCCAACTGCTCTGAGAGTGTAGTGGGTGCTTTGTGGGTGCCAGTCAGGCAGTACTGGCATCAGATACCATACAGTTTCACCATTTTGTCCACAAATTCTGTACTTATCACTTTCTCATGTGTTGTCTATTCTGTATTTGATGTAATTCGCTATTATTATTATTATTATCATCATCATCATTATTATTATTATTATTATTATTATTATTATTATTATTATTATTATTATTATTATTATTATTATTATCATCATCATTATTATTAATATTATCATTATTATTATTCAAAACTTCCTCATTATATCATGCAAATGTTTCTCCTGTAACATCTTGTTTTCTACAATCAACAATACATGAAATGTTTTTTTTTTTTTTTTCACCATCATAAATGTAATCAGCTTAATGGAGATAATTATGAAAATGAGGCAGAAGATTATTTCTAAAATTCTAGGTTTACTGATCATGTTGATAAAATAGCTACTGAAAAATCTTTTCAGATTATCAAAATAAGCTCTTTATAGTTTCATAAATCTTTAATGAATGCTAACTTTAATTAGTAATTAAGGATCATTATGAGCCATAAGCTCTGGTACAACTAAAATCTATTCTCAGTTAACGAACATATGTCTTTCTTTTTACATTGAAATTAATAAATAATAAACTGGTTTTCAAAGAGATAGTATTAAAATATCAACAAAATATTTTGATTACTTTATAATAGGTGCAGCTATGGATAGGCTGTGTGGTAAGAAGTTTGCTTCCCAAATATAGAATTCTGGGTTTAATCTCACTGCATGGTACCTCAGGCAAGAGTCTTGTATTATAGCCTTGGGCTGGGCTGAACCAAAGCCTTATGAGTGGATTTGGTAGACAGAAACTGAAAGAAGCCTGCCATATATATATATATGTTTAAATATCTTATTAGAGGCAGTAAATGATGTCATTTGAAATGCAGAGTTGTATTGTCTGATATTGTTCAGAAAATCCTTTGACTGGATGGAAATGCCTTCTAGAAGATCCATAAGAGGTTGAAAAGGATCTGGTAGTGCTGGCAATGTTACCTTATCACATTATAAGCAGCTTTCTTTATTATAGTACAGATGTGACTAATTTGGTGAAACATTACTTTCATTATTGAAACATCGTCACTCTCATAAGGCAACTCTTTGTAATTTTGGTTGAAATTGAAAATGTGAAACTATTTTCAGTTTCTAATGAAACCTGGTCGTTGTAGAGCAGTGTCTTTCAAATAACTATAGCTGGTTGTTGAGATAACATAGAATATAAGTAAATGAAACTATAGTTTATTTGGTAGCCAAAAAATTACTGAATATTTTGATACCCCATATGTCAAAATGGACAACCCAATTTTGGAATGCATAAGGAACATACAGGCACACACATACACTCTCTCTCTCTCTCTCTCTCTCTCTCTCGCACTTTTAGAATATACATAAAATATGAAACATCATCATTTCTCTGTCAACCGCTATCTCTGTCTTTGATCTTCTATAGACACTTGCTTTCTGTCTCTATTTCTTTCTCCCATCTCTGTCTTTGCTTCTCATTTTGTGTTTCTCCTGCTGATTCCATAAAAATTTCTTTGAAAGGAGCAGAAATTCAAAGAGAAGAAGGCGAAAAGGACAGAGACAAAGAAAGTGAAAGATGTATGTATGTGTATATGAAATGGATGTGTGTGTATGTGCGTGCATCGACGTGTGTGAGAGAGAGAAAGAGAGAGAGACAGACAGTGAGAGAGAGAGAGAGTGAATGAGTGAAGGTGTGTGTCATGATGATTGATGTCTTTTAAGGTACATACACATATAGAAAATGTGATGTCATAGTAAAATAATTTTTATGATAGTTGATTTATGGAAAAGATTATAATGTAAAATTTTTGAAATGCAAATATGTGAATGGAAATTAAGTTTAATTCGTAGCCGAAATAGTACTGAATCTTTTGATACCACATACATCAGAATCTGTAACTCAGCTTTGGAATGCAT
>NC_068983.1:57543352-57544937 GCF_001194135.2 Octopus bimaculoides | reverse complement strand
TGCCAGTGCCCCTGGACTGGCTCTTGTGCGGGGCCGTCATGGGATTTTCGAGCGAGATCGTTGCCAGTGCCCCTGGACTGGCTCTTGTGCGTGTGGCGCATAAAATGCACCATTTTGAGCGTGGCCGTTGTCAGTACCGCCTGACTGGCCTTCGTGTGGGCGACATGTAAAAGCACCCACTTCACTCTCTGAGTGGTTGGCGTTAGGAAGGGCATCCAGCTGTAGAAACTCTGCCAAATCAGATTGGAGCTTGGTGTAGCCATCTGGTTTCACCAGTCCTCAGTCAAATCGTCCAACCCATGCTAGCATGGAAAGCGGATGTTAAACGATGATGATGATGATGATGATATATATATACAGGGTGTAATGGGTAAATTGTGACCATTTTATAGTTTTAATTTTCGACATGCTCATTGTTTGTTTTGAAGCTACAGTGTGTGTGTGTGTGTGTGTGTGTGTACACTTTTGTGTCTGTGTATGTCACTCATCAATACTTGACAACCAGTGCTGGTTTGTTTATGTCCTCATAAATAAGCAGTTTTGCAAAAGTGATCAAATAGCTAGCAGCTCAGCAAAAGAGAGTGACAAAATAAGCAGCAGGATTAAAGGAAATAAGTATCAGGGTCGATTCATTTATTCTTTTGCTCTTTTACTTGTTTCAGTTATTTGACTGCGGCCATGCTAGAGCACCATCTTTAGTCAAACAAATCAACCAACCCCAGGACCTATTCTTTGTAAGCCTAGTACTTATTCTATCAGTCTCTTTTTGCTGAATCGCTAAGTGACGGGCAAGTAAACACACCAACATTGGTTGTCAAGCAATGGTGTGGGGACAAATAGAGACACAAATAACAAATACATAATACATACATATATACATATATATATATATATATACGATGGGCTTCTTTCAGTTTCCATCTACCAAATATATATACGATTAAACATACACACACACATATATATATACACGATGGGCTTCTTTCAGTTTTCTCCTACCAAATCCACTTGCAAGGCTTTGGTCAGCCCAAGGCTATAGTAGAAGACACTTGTCCAAGATTCCATGCAGTGGGACCGAATGGGGAACCATGTGGTTGAAAAGCAAGCTTGTTACCACACAGCCACTACTGTGCCTAAAAATTCCTGAAAGTGGTGCACCATCATGGTAGCAGTCTAATGATTGAAACAAGTAAACAAATAAACAAAACCGGGAACCATACAAGAATTTACATATAGTCTATATGAACAATGAAAGCTAGTGGACAAGGGACGAAGAACAACCAGAGAATACCATGTGTCCTATAAGAAAAAAACCAGCATGAAAACATTGATAGAATTTTAAATGTGGCCTTGCTAATGGAATAGTCGATAAATATATTCTTTTATCAACACATTTTTTTTTTCTTTTAATGTCCGCAACATTCTGTAATATGTCTGTATACATCCTGTTTCTTTTGCTTATCAAGAAAATGATTTATTTGTAAAAATCTAGTTGTGTTTATGGTCACTTACATCATATAGTTTTTCACTGTTAATCATGGTGATTTGTGTGAATAATAAGTCATTACATTAATAGATTTCTGTC
>NC_068983.1:57540189-57542916 GCF_001194135.2 Octopus bimaculoides | reverse complement strand
TATATATATATATATATATATATATATATATATATATGTATATCTGTATATATATGTGTGTGTGTATATATATGTATATATGTATACATATATTATATATGCATATATATATATTTATATATGTATAGTAATATATATATATACATATACATAAACACACACATATATACACGTATACATATATATCTATGAATGTGTATATATATATATATATGTGTGTGTATATATATATATGTGTGTATATATGTGTGTGTGTGTGTGTGCATGTGTGTGTGTATCTGTATGTACTTACGTATATAGCTGCTTATATTAATTCATATATATATAAATTAATGTAAGCAGCTACATACACACACATATATATGTATGTGTGCAAATATATATATTCATTTATTCCTTTCAGCCACTTAACTCCAGCCTGGCTGTGGCCAGGCTGGAGCATCACCGTGTTTTTGCACTTTTACATATCATTCTTCTTTACCTGATTTCTTCAGAATGGTGGGATATTCATAACACATGCTCCTCTCTTGATCGTTGGCTTATTTAGTGTATGAGGATGTTTGACACCAACTACGTATACTGATATACATGTTTGTTGTCACTCCATCGGTTATGACGTCGTGGGTTCCAGTTGATCCGATCAACGGAACAGCCTGCTAGTGAAATTGACATGCAAGTGGCTGAGCACTCCACAGACACGTGTACCCTTAACGTAGTTCTCGGGGAGATTCAGCGTGACACAGTGTGACAAGGCTGACCCTTTGAATTACAGGCACAACAGAAACAGGAAGTAAGAGTGAGAGAAAGTTGTGGTGAAAGAGTACAGCAGGGTTCGCCACCATTCCCTGCCAGAGCCTCGTAGAACTTTAGGTGTTTTCGCTCAATATACACTCACAACGCCTGGTCTGGGAATCGAAACCGCGATCCTATGACCGCGAGTCCGCTGCCCTAACCACTGGGTCATTGCGCCTCCGCATACTGATATATATATATATATATACAAACATATATGCATATAATTACACACACACGCACACACACACACACACATACACACACACACGCACACACACACATGCATACATATATATTAGGGTGAGCTTCTTTCAATTTCCATCTACCAAATGAAGTCCACTTACAAGGTTTTTGTAAACCAAGGGTTAAAGTAGTAATCCCTTATTCAAAGTGCTGTGCAGTGTGATTCAATATGGATGAGAAATAAGCTATACACAGGCGTGGCTGTGTGGTAAGTAGCATGCTTATCATTCGCATAGTTCCAGGTTCATTCTCACTGAGTGGTACCTTGGTCAAGTGTCTTCTACTATAGCCTTGGGCCAACCAAAGCATTGTGAAGGGATTTGCTAGACGGAAACTGAGAGAAGCTTGTTGTATATATGTATATGTATATATATATGTATACAACAATTTGGAAAAACTTGAAGGCCAAATATGAGAAGTTATGTCTTCTTTCATCCCACCAGAGTTCCTGGTGAAATCCGTTGATGCAATACCCGGGTGACTCAAGAAGCTGGTGGTGACACCTGGAGCCCAAATCAAATCTTAAATAAAACCTCATACTAAAAGCTTTCCTCTCATATCTATTTTTTTGTTTTTTGTAAAAATTACAATTAATAAATAATTTATAAGCATTTTAAAATAGGGAGTTACTTTCCAGTCACCCTGTAGATATGCATGTCCCTACCATCCCTCTCCAGCTGAGTGTTTCCAATCTTGCGGACTTGTGGATGCTGGTGTCTGATAAAATGCACCCATCCTGGTGCTGCATAAATGCATTCATTACACTCACTAAGGTGCTTAGTATTATGAAGGGCATCCTACCTTAGAGATCACACTGAAACAGACACGAAACTTGGGCAGCTCTCCAGCTGGACAGCTCCTTTCAAACTGTCCAACTTGTGCATGGGAAACAGACGTTAAATGATGATGATGGCGGTGGTGGTGATGGTGGTGGTGATGATCATAATGATGATGCGTGTACCTATTCTACAGCCAGACACCTATCGCTATCCATCTTTACCTTTATTCCCTCATCAACTGGCACAATGCCACCACAACCCTCCGCATTGCCATTCCAAGCTGAGAGTTTTTTTTGTCTTGCAACTTGCTTGGTGGCTCTGTCGGTGTTGGCGCCAAGTACAAAGCACCCAATACCCTCAGTAAAGTGGTTGGCGTTAGGGATGGCATCCAGGTGTAGAAACCCTGCCAAAAACAGACTATGGAATCTAGTGTGGCTTCCATCGCTACCAGCTCCTGTCAAATGGACATTAAATAATGATGATGATGATGATGATGACGATGACGATGATGATAATGACGATGATGACGGTGATGATGATGATGATGATGATGCTGACGATGATGACATTTGTAGGTGTACACACACGTGCACATACCTCCCAGCCACACTCACATGTAAACATTTATACAATGGCATTAACGGTAAGTCCAAGAATTCCGATAATGTATTTTACTATCATATTTTCTACCAAAACAGCATTATACGTATGTATGTAATTTTTTTTTTTTTTTTAGCAGTTTCCATTATTTGAGAAATATATATTATCTTGCATGTCATCTTCTGTTTTACAGTAATTTTTCAAAGTTGTATCGAGATAAACAAAAACAAGAGCAAAAAAACAAAAAAGAAACGGAGGAAAAAAAGACAAGAAAATGAAATACCTTTATAAAGGGTTTATGAATCTGCAT
>NC_068983.1:57535593-57538093 GCF_001194135.2 Octopus bimaculoides | reverse complement strand
TAGTTGTCATGTTTCTGCACCATCCCTCAGTACATTATAAGCTATACACTACATTCCTAAACTTACAGTTAACCCGAGGGATCATTCTACATACAACACAATTGTACTCCATACACGGAGGCTTATCAAAGGGATAGGTATTGCAGATCAGAGATTTTTATGAGGCATCAGGCATCTCTACTACTTTAATTCGTAGATTAGCCTTACTTAATGTTTTTCTAAAAAGGTATGCTGTGACAACGATGGCAACAACAACAACAACAACAACAACAACTACCACGATGGTAACACCGTGAGTGAGCACACATGCACAGAAGAATACAGGAACTGTACCATATTTTCGGGTCTTAGAACAGCAGCAGCACAATGGGGTGAGAGGATGGGGCTACTGAGGGGAAGGCCACACTGCTGCTAAAAACTATGACACGCACTCTCTCTCTCTCTCTCACACACACACACACACACACACACACACACACGCAATCAAGGACACAAACACATGTGCACATAAGGATACACACCTTAGAAGAAAAGAATGAAGTAAGTTGGGCAAGAACACACATAGAAACGAAACATGTCACAGAAGAGGTCACAGATGTGTGACAAAAGATTTCCAAACAATGAACAGGAGTTAGAATAAGAACAGTAATAAACGAGTGAAGAACAATTATATAGTGCATGTGTTTATTTGACAAAAGAAAAAAAATGACCATCCCAAAATACAACAATATACATCAATACATATATATAATACGAAATAAACATATACAACACATACAATACGAAATACAACAATATATATGCACATGCAGATATAAATATTCACAGACGCACACACACACACACACACACACACACGCACACATATATACATACAGTGAGACAGACAAGAATGTATTATATTTCTAAAAGTTTCACTGTTGTTGAAGTCAGGTCAATGATAAAGACACTTTTTAAGACAACATATTGTACAACATTTGCTGTTAATATATATACCTATATATACTGTATTTACATATATATATATGTATGTATGTCGTTTTGTATGTGTGTATGTATGTATGTATGTATGTATGTATGTATATTTATGATTTGTATCCCTTATTGGGAATATTAGTGTTGCTGCTTACAGGTTTTCAGTATGTCATCCACTGTTTGACAGCCCCTGTGAGAAGGGAGAGTCATACATAATTTGATGTTTCTCAAGGGATTCAATTCCTGAACTGTTTATTTTGTATTTTTTTTTTTCTTACTGTTTTGAAACTTCTCTGATATTTCTTAGCAAAATGCAAGTACACACACACATGTATGTATGTATGTATGTATGTATGTGTTGTGTGTGTGCATATAAATGTCTGTGTATATATGTGTATATGTATGTATATGCAACTACATGTACATATATATATATATATATATATACACAGACACACACACACATACATACATATGTGTGTGTACTTGCATTTTGCTAAGGAATATCACACATACACACACAAACACACATACACACGCACATGTATATATATATATATATATATATATATATATATGTGTGTGTGGGTGTATATACATACATATCTGCATGTGTGTGTGTGTACATATACATGCACACACACACACACACACACACACGCCACTGATTTTGTGCTCCTCTTACCTGTACAGATGACAGTTTTAGACTTCAGTCTTTCCTGTTAGAAACAAGATTTTATTGATAATGAAAAGGTATTTTCAAAATAGAATCTGAAAGTCTGTTTATATATTCTGACATCTATCAATTTATGTTTGTAAAATATTACCCCAGGGACACCTTTGACCCCATTGCTTCCCCCAATTTTCTGTATCTGAGATGATTTGGGATGCATATGCAAAATTCGGTGAAGATTTGTTGAGAAACTTTGATGTTTCGACACATACAAGCAAAACATTGATCCTCATAGATTTTGATATATTTATATGTATATATACATGTGTGTGGACGTATATATATATATATGTGTGTGTGTGTGTGTGTGTCTGTGTGTGTGTGTGTGTGTGTGTGTATGTCTGTGTGTGTATGTCTGTGTGTGTGTGGACGTATATATATATATATATATATATATGTATGTATGTATGTATGTTTGTATGTATATTACCACATTGTTAATATGCTCTTTTCTTTGCTTCTGTCAGATGAAATTTGCTGACGATGATAAACTATGGGTAGATGCCCTTCCTTTCACCAAACCTCACCTGTATACAAGTGAAGAAATATTTCTCCAAGTCCTTCATGAATAGCACAATACTCTAGCTTCTGCTGGTGCTGCTGGTGCTGCTGCTGCTGTTGCTGCCCCATTTTCTGTTGTTGCTGCTCAACATCTTGCTTTTGGTAATACAGTTGTTGCCTTTTGTTCACCTTCTCCTGATAATATCTGACATTTATACACAAAGAAGATATAACAGATTATATATATATATATATATATATATATAAATAATAATTCTTCTTGAAGCAACA
>NC_068983.1:57534338-57534595 GCF_001194135.2 Octopus bimaculoides | reverse complement strand
TATATATATATATATGTCGCTTAAAGGATAGAGCTCAAAATCAATGCATTGAAGATACTTTATTGCAGCAATAATTATAATAACAGAAACAACCACAATAAGCCAAGTGTGATAAGTTTGATGATGTGTGTGTTTTGCTAATAATAGTAGTATTGGTGATGGCAATCATGCGACCCTGAAGAGATGGAGTATCCAGCAATTTGTAATATGTTGTAATATGTTACAATATTTTACGAGACATCTTATGATGTGGTTTA
>NC_068983.1:57525575-57533926 GCF_001194135.2 Octopus bimaculoides | reverse complement strand
TTTATCACCCTCAGTATATATATATATATATATATAGGAGTGGCTGTGTGGTAAGTAGCTTGCCTACCAACTACATGATTCCGAGTTCATTCCCACTGTGTGGCACCTTTGGCAAGTGTCTTCTACTATAGCCTCAGGCCGACCAAAGCCTTGTGAGTGGATGTGGTTGACGGAAACTAAAAGAAGCCCATCGAATATGTGTATATATATGTATGTGTGTATATGTTTGTGTGTCTGTGTTTGTCCCCCCACCATCGCTTGACAACCGATGCTGGTGTGTTTACGTCCCCGTAACTTAGCGGTTTGGCAAAAGAGACCAATATAATAAGTACTAGGCTTACAAAGAATAAGTCCTGTGGTCGATTTGCTCGACTAAAGGCGATGCTCCAGCATGGTCACAGTCAAATGACTGAAACAAATAAAAAAAAAATCTTACTCTAAAAATAAAACCCAGGCAAATGGCTGAAATATTAGCTTCCTTACTCTTCATGGTAACAAGACTTATAAACCTCTTCTATAGACAAACATTTTGTCGGCACAGATCATCACCATCTTCATCAGACTCAGGAAGGTGCTAAGTATTTCTGCTATACTGCATAACATTTCTGCTTTGCTGAACATTCATGTAAAGGTGACCAACAAGTTTATCAAATGTTCATACCTGCATGACAATTCTCCAAGCCTCCTAATTTATTGGCAATAGTTTTAAAATCTCATTTAACACCTAGATACAATCAATTTAGATTGTGTGTACATTTAATCGGTGTGTGGATGTAAGCAACGGCTGAATGTTTAAAATGGTCATTTCTCAGTCATCATACAACTCTAGGTGCGATCCCACTTCATGGTGGAATGAGATGATTTGGCACAACTCTTTGGATGCTGACGGGGCATGGCTGACTGGACATTCAGCCTGTTTTAGTAACTATATGTCTTGGTACTGAGGGCAATTACACACACACACACATACATGCATGCAGGCATGCACACACGTACATACCCACACATGCAGACAAGTGTAGAAATATACACATGCGAAAAAGGAGAAAGAGAGAGAGAAAGAGAGAGAGATTACGATTTATTAATTGAACATGATTGGCATTAACACTTTCCCTCTCTTTGTACATGCGATGAGAAATGTGGTGTCACATGGAGAGAGAAATATGGTAAGAGAGAGAGAGAGGAGAAGAGAGAGTGGGAGAGGGAGGGAGAGAAAAGAAGAGAGAGAAGGAGAGAAGGGGAAAGAGAAAGATGGATAGAGAAAGCGGGGAAGAGAAATCGGGAGGGAGAAGGATAGAGAGAGAGAGAGAGGAAGGGTTAGAGAGGGAGGAGAGAGAGAGAAGGAGAGAGGTATATATAATACATTAATTGAGCAGGATAATCACTTTACTTTTCTTCAGCCACATAAAGTGAAATGTGTTCACATACATTAACAGAGAGAGAGAAAGTAAGAGAAAGATAGAGAAAGAGAGAGAAAAGAGAGAGAGAGAGAGAGAGAGAGAGAGAGAGAGTGAGTGTGTGTGTGTGTGTGTGTGTGTGTGTATGCCAGTATGCTCCGATGGATGTGTAATGTCAGTGTGCATACTAGACAGAGTGCAAGAGAGACGATTGCGTTAGTATGGTCATGTGGCGAGAATGGACGAGGATAGCTGTGTGAAAAAGTGCCACACGCTAGCAGTGGAGGGAACCCGTGGAAGAGGTAGACCCAGGAAAACCTGGGATGAAGTGGTGAGACACGACCTCTGAACATTGGGCCTCACTGAGGCAATGACTAGTGACCGAGACCATTAGAAATATGTTGTGTGTGAGAAGACCCAGCAAGCCAAGTGAGACCTAAATCCAAGACCTCTGTTAGGGGTGTAGCCAGCCCACTTATGCGTACATTTCCTTCATTGGACGCTAAACCCCGTTTGTGAAGACCTGTTGAGGCAAGTGAAATTTAAACCGAATTAAATTCGATGACTGGCACTCGTGCCAACGTCGTCTCGTTCATTGGACACGAAACTCAGCTTGCGAAGACCTGTTGGGGCAAGCGAAATCGTGATGGCACCTGTGCCCAGCGTCGCCTTTCTGGCACTTGTGCCCACAGCATGTGTAAGGACTTTTGAGCGAGATCGTTGCCACTGCCCCTGGATTGGCTCTTTTGCGGGTAGCACATAAAATACACCATTTTGAGCATGGCCGTTGCCAGTATCGTCTAACTGGCCTTCGTGCCAGTGACACATAAAAGCACCTACTACACTCTCGGAGTGGTTGGCATTAGGAAGGGCATCCAGCTGTAGAAACTCTGCCAAATAAGATTGGAGCCTGGTGTAGCCTTTGGGTTCCACCTGGTGCAGCCATCTTGCTCACCAGTCCCCAGTCAAATCGTCCAACCCATGCTAGCACGGAAAGCGTACGTTAAATGATGATGATGATGAGGAGGAGGATGTATATATTTGGGTGTATGTCTGTGTTTTACCCCCCACCATCGCTTGACAGCTGATGTTGGTGTGTTTATATCCCTGTACATTAGCAGTTCGGCAAAAGAGACCGATAGAATAAGTACTAGACTTACAAAGAATAAGTCCTGCAGTCGATTTGTTCGACTAAAGGTGGTGCTCCAGCATGGCCACAGTCAAATGACTGAAACAATTAAAAGAATAAAAGAACATATACATATATATATATATATATATATATATATATATATATATATATATATATACTGAGGGTGATAAATGGCAAGTTAACCAGCACATTGAACAAATGATTGCTTACATAGTCGGTTAGGTATTTCACCAATTGACTAACAATAAAGAAGTGGAATTGAACCTGTGTATGTGTTATTGTTGGCATGATGACTATCCACAGACACAACAAAACTACTTTTATAGATGCTTCTATCAAAGTTCCTATTTTGTTTTTCACTCATTCACTTGTGTAGGTTTGAAGTGTTGCTTGCTAAGAGGACATATATCAGTGGCTGGAATCAAGTTGAACTATGAATTTCTCCGGCAATAAACACATCTTAACCCTTTAGCATTCACATTACTCTCGAAATGTAATACTTTTTCATTCAAATTGTTCTTAATTAATCATGTGTTATTTTTCTAGCTTCAAAATTTTGTTGATGTGATTGTATATTCTTATAACGGCATTGAAGGGCAGGTGTGATAGTCTGGATCTGGCAGGTTAGTACAAAAAACAGGTAATGTATTTGGGCTGGATACGGGCGTTTTAAATACTAAAGAGTTAGGCAGAACTTTTCCATGGACCCTAAAAATACTACCATGGATCCCCAGTTATCTCTTTTACTTTTGTGCACCTGCCCTCACACCTCGAATCTCATATAAACTCCAGGGCTTATATGACCCCCTCCCCCGAAATAGTACCAGGATGCTAAGTTAAAAAAAAAAACAGGCTGCTACTAATAAGGAATACAGGAGCATTGGAGTTTCATACATGAACAGGAAGACACTCTTTCACTGTATGTATACATACACATATATATATATATAAAGATATCTGTGTGTGTGTGTGTGTGTCTATCTTACTGCCCAAACGTCCATGAGTCAGCAAGAGCAGGCACTCATGTATTAGTTATAATAGTATGGGCTTTTTATTTTTATTAATAAAATGCAATATTATAGCCTCATAACAGGCAAATTACCAGTAGGTAATTTGGCCATTATGAGATCATAATATTGTGTTTTATCATCATAATCATCATCATTATCATCATCATCATCATCATCATCATCATCATCATCATCAATAATAACATATGCATATGTATTTATGTATACATATGCATATCTATATATCTGATAAGGAAATATATATATATGTGTGTGTGTGTGTGTGTGTGTGTGTGTGTATGTATATATATATATATATATATATATATATATATATACACACATATATATACATATATATTTTTATACACACACACACCCAAATATATATATGACTAATGAAGATATATGTGTGTTTGCATGTGTATGTATGTATATATGTGCATGTAGACATGTGTATATGTATATATATTTGTGTATGTGTGTTTCTGAAATATAACACATGCCATACAACAGTTAAGAGAAATCTTTATTGCTCAAACTATTTTCTGTGAAAAAAAAAATGCAGTTTTGGGTGGCATTTCTTTATCATTATTTTTTTTCTTTTTCCTCTGCTTTTGTTGTCTGGCCATAAACACCATATCATACGCACCAGCACCAAAAGAAATTTCTTATTTTATTGGAAATTGATATAATTATCGACCGATGAAATTGTTTTGGCTTTGTTATTGGTTGATGAACACATAAATAAGTTTTGTCAAATACAAGAGGGAGAGAGCTAAAAGGAATATAAAATTGATAAAATGCCAACATTTCCACCAAACACATGTTTAAGTAGAAATGATACTAATAAGTTATCAATTCTTTTAATGGTCGTTTAATGTTAACGATGGTTAAACTACATCTATGTAAAAATGTATATCTACTAGGTGTTGATATTAATGGGTCTTCACCAGTTTCTATGTGGAGCACTCCAGGTGGTTAGATCGATGGAAACAGTCTGTTCATTGAAGTGGCATAAGAGGCTGAGTAGTTCTTAGATATGTGTAAGCCTTAATGGAAATCATCATCATGGACATCACCATCATCATAATCAGTGTCATCGTCGTTATTGTCGTCGATGTCATTATCATCATTGTAGTCATCATCATCATCGTCATCGTCATCATTGTCATCATTACCTGTTTTTTGTACTAACCAGCCAGATCCAGCCTATCACACCTGCCCTTCAATGCCGTTATAAGAATATATAATCACATCAACAAAATTTTGAAGCTAGAAAAATAACATGATTAATTAAGAGCAATTTGAATTAAAAAGTATTGCATGTGAATTCTCAAAATCGTATAACATCTTGAGAAACCATACTCTGAGCATGGAAACCAAGGCCGGCGTATAAAACTGCTATGTCTACCATGTGTTAATGTTTGGAGGTGAGGCATAGTCTAGAACATCAAAAATGAGAAGGTGCTTGGAGAGCTGTGAAATGTGATTCTTAAGGAGGATATTCATTTCTTTATTGCCCACAGGGGTCTAAACATAGACGAGACAAACAAGGACAGATAAAAGGATTAAGTCAATTACATCGACACCAGGGCATAACTGGTACTTGTTTAATCAGCCCTGAAATAATGAAAGGCAAAGTCAACCTCAGCGGAATTTGAACTCAGAATGTAACGCCAGACGAAATAACGCTAAACATTTCGCCCGGCATACTAACGATTCTGCCAGCTCACTGCCCTCAAGGAGGATATGGAGGATATGGAGGATATTGAGGATAGCATGAACAGACAAGGTATCCAATGTAGAAGTGATGACCTGGCCTGCAGTAAATAGGTAACCGTTTTGTGAGATAAGGGGAAAACAACTGAGGTGTCTTGTCATGTGACAAGGAAAAAGGGCCTGGATAATTTAGCAATGGTTGGAAACGTTGAAGGGCAAAATGCAGAAGAAGAAGGATGTTATGGGTGTCAAACTTGAAGAAACTGTTGGAAGAAAGGACCTTTAAACATCAGGAAGTGGAACTGTTACAGAAAAAAGAGAATGGAGAATTGTGGCAGGACACGGTGACCTGTGTCCTACATTCTGGACATGGCACCTAAAGAAGAAGATTTAATGCAAGAACTGGATATGTGACAAAATAGGGATGATGATATCTTGTAAGTTGGGAAACAGAAGGAATTGTGATGGAGAAAGTGCATAAAATGTCATGTTCCTCATACAAGGATGCTTTTAATACCAGGATTTGTAGCCGTGGATACCTGATATAATTTGTGGACAATTCCATATTTTGAAGCGTGATGAGAAGATAAAGCTAACATCATGTGTTGCAAAGAGTCAATGTAAAAAGGTGTAAATAGGAGTGCACATACTAGGCTTGGTAGCAGGCAATGAATAAAAGAATGCTACACATATATATTAACAGAGAGAGAGAGAGAGGGAGAGAAAGAATCAGAGATTAATGAGGGAATGGGAGAAGCTGGAGTAAATAACAGAAGTTAAGGGAGGAGTTATGCAAATGAGGATTCATGAATTTTTATTCTAACATAATAAATATTTTTGATTTGAAAATTAGTTTTCATTTTAACATTTTTCATAAGTATCAAGAAATAATTATGGTATGGAATAACATATTTCCTGTTATTACCCATCATAGCATAAATATACTTTGAAAGTTATCATTCATAAAACAGCCATCACTCCAGTTTGGTATTTAATTGATAACCACAACATTTATATTTCTACTTCAGCTTCATCCAAAGGAGGAAGTTAAAGTGCTTTAATTTAAAGCTAAATTAGAAACTATAAATTAATTAACAGCTTCATTAACTATCTACAAGAAATATCATTTTGTTTGGCAGTAATCACATCTTTCTCTTATTCTCTTATTTGTTTTATTCATTTGATTGCAGCCATGCTGGAGCACCGACTTTAGTTGAACAAATCGACCCCGGGACTTATTCTTTGTAAGCCTAGTACTTATTCTATCAGTCTCTTTTGCCGAACTACTAAGTTATGGGGACATAAACACACCAGCATCAGTTGTCAAGTGATAGTGGGGGACAAACACAGACACACATACATATACATACATACACACACACACACATACACACACACACACACACACACACACACACACACATACGTATATATAGATACACATACAACAGGCTTCTTTCACTCTCCGTGTACCAAATCCACTCAAAAGGTTTTGGTCTGCCCGAGGCTGTAGTAGAAGACACTTGCCGAAGTTGATATCATCAACACCACCACCACCACCACCACCACCATCATCATCATTGCCTTTGCACAGCTTCTAAAGCTGGAGATGTACTACGGTGTCAGCTGTTCATTACCAGTGAACTAAGGTACACCCCTTATTTTTCGAGCACCTTCCAGAGTATTCAGGTGGTTCCAAGCAGTGCTGTTTTCTGCAAGTGCTCCACCCTTATTGCAGCCCCTATTTGTTCCATGCACTTCTCGAGATTTTTGCTCACTGCTTCCAGAGCTCCGACAATTATTGGTACAACTGCTACCTTTTTTATCGACCACAACTGCTTAACTTCCCAAGCTAACCTGTCATATCTCTCGACTTTTCTTTCTTCTTTATCGCATACCTTGTTGTCAGCTGGGCACGCTATATCCATGATCCAGCATAGGTTGTTTTTTTTCTCATTAAGACTATGTCTGGCTTCCTATTCTTTATCTCATGGTCGCACTAAATCATAAAATCCCATAGGATCTTTGCATTTCTATTTTCGACAATGCCTTCAGGTTTGTAGTCATACCAATTTTTTACTCTGTCAAGTTCATACTTGTTAGAATCGAATAATAATAATAATAATAAAAATAATAATAATAATTATAATAATAATAACAAGAACATAGTAAATATATCTTAGGAATAAGAACCCAGGTTTGAAATTTCCTCAAGACACTTGATGAAGGCTGGAGGGTATATCAGCTGAAACATTGTGTTAACAACAAACAAGAAGAGGACAAATATCCGTCAAATGTAAATAATGTATATAATGAAAATAATGTATATAATTCCTCATCTCTTAAATATAGAACTGGACAGTTACTTCATCAAATTCATCATTAATTTCCAAACTTATTCGAGAGAAGCATAATGTATTTCAACAGAAATATTATAACAAAAGGGTGAAATGGCTCAGAATTCTTACATGACAGCTCAAAGAAAGAAAGAAAGAATTAGGTGCAAGATTGTTTGACATAGAATCACAATTTTTTTTTATCATTAATACCGTAATATTTTACATCTCAAAGGCGGTGAGCTGGCAGAAATGTTAGCATGCCGGGTGAAATGTTTAACGGTATTTCATCTGTCTTTATGTTGAGATCAAATTCTGCAGTGGTCGACTTTGCCTTTCATCCTTTCAACGTCGATAAATTAAGTACCAGTTGTGTACTGGGGTCGATCGAATCGACTGGCCCCCTCCTACAGAATTTCAGGCCTTGTGCCTAGAGTAGAAAAGATTCTACAACACGGCAGCAAGCTGGTAGAAACGTTAGAAGGCCGGGCGAAATGCTGAGCGGTATTTTGTCTGAGGTGGACTTTGCCTTTCTTCCTTTCAGGGTCGATATATTTAAGTACCAGTTTCATACTGGGATCGATCTAATCGACTGCACTCCACCTCCTCAAAAATTTTGGGCTTTATGCCTAGAGTAGAAAAGAATATTTTACATTTCAGAATTCTTGAAGTTTTGACTCTAACTGTATTTAAACTTCAAAAGTAAACATTCAATCAAAATTTCCAATTAATT
>NC_068983.1:57522884-57525053 GCF_001194135.2 Octopus bimaculoides | reverse complement strand
TGTGTGTATGTATCTATGTATGCATGTCTGTCTGTATGTATGTATGGATGGATGGATGTGTGTATGTATGTATGTGTGTATGTATGTATGTATGTCTGTCTGTACGTATGCATGTATATATGTATGTATGTATGTATATATATATGTGTATGTATGGTGTATATGAATGTATGTATGCATGTCTGTCTGTTTGTATGCATGTATGTCCGCATGCATGCATGTATGTGTTTGTGTATATATGTGTGTATGTATGTATGCATGCATGCATGCATGCATGTATGCATATCTGTCTGTCTGTCTGTCTGTATGTATGTATGTATGTATATATGCATGTATGTATGTATAAGATAGTCTGCTTTTAGTTTCCATATACCACATCTCAAAGCACTGGTTTTCCCTGGGCTATACTAGAAGACATTTGCTGCCCAAGATGCCATGGAGTGTAATTGAACCTAACACCATGTGGTTGGGAAGCAGACTTTTTATCCACACAGCTAAACCCACAATGCAACCATCAAACCTTGTGGAGCAGGCGTAACTGATAAACACAATCAAATGACCGCAAGCTTAAACCATAATTAATATATAGGATTTACAGTTAATGAGAGGATTTATAAATGAGTCTTAATTACCAATACGGAAGAACACGAATTATTGTAAAACCATTTGATCATATATGTATGGTCAGTTCATTCAAGTTTCAGACATGAAGCTCATACCGATTCCATTGAAAAATAAAATATTAATTTAATTTAGGAATCTGCAGAATGGTAATTATTCTGCTGAAATTGAATTAGCTATTTTGTACTGAATAAAAATATTGGACATTCATTATTCCAACTAGCAAAAACTATCATGACAATAATAACAACAACAACAACAATAATAATAATAATAATAATAATAATAATAATAATAATAATAATAATAATATTAATAATAATAACATTTATAGGATTGAGGTTACACCTCCAGCAGAAAGTAAAGAAGCAATAAAGAAGACAGTGACTGTTATCAAAAGAACGATATTTCGACATCTTGTGTGTCTTCCACAGGTTCAAAAATAAAATGTGCGTATTTATGTGCATGCATGCATGTGTCATATGCAAAGTGTTTGTCCCCCACTACTGGTTGACAACCGGTGTTGGTGTGTTTACATCCCCATAACTTAGCAGTGTAACTGATGTGGTCAACAAGGAGATAAAGTACTTAGATCAAGGCAATGCCCCAGTATGGCCACAATTTAGTGACTGAAATAGCTAAATGGTAAAAGGTTAGAGAGAATATTATCTTGGTATTTATTGGCAGCAGGCTGGCAGAATCATTAGCAGTATTTCTTCTGCCGCTACGTTCCGAGTTCAAATTCCACTGAGGTTGACTTTGCCTTTTATTCTTTTGGGGTCGATAAATTAAGTACCAGCTACGTACTGGGGTTGATATAATCGACTGGCCCCAACCTCCCCAAAATTTCAGGCCTTGTGCTTAGACTAGAAAACTATATCGTCTGTCTTTATGTTCTGAGTTCAAATTCCGCTGAGTCCAATTTTGCCTTTCATCATTTTGGGGTCGATAAATTAAGTACCAGCTACGTACTAGGGTCGATCTAATCGACTGGCCCCAACTTCTCCAAAATTTCATGCCTTGTGCCTAGACTAGAAATCTATTTCATCTGCAGCTACATTCCGAGTTCAAATTCCGCTAAGGCCGATTTTGACTTTTATCATTTCGTGGTCAATAAATTACATGGGGTCAGTGTAATCGAATGTCTCCCGTCCCCACAAATTCCAGGCCTTGTGCCTTTAGTAGACACGATTATCTTTATATTTATTTACTCTGTTCTGTTATTTTCATTGCAATTGTTTGAATAACTATGAGAATTCAGGCAGAAAGAATAAAGATGTCTCTTGTTTTCATTCAGATCACCTTATTACTCCCATGAGACAGAATATCACTGTTTACTTATACAAATAAAACTCATTATTATTTTTCCATTTCCTTAAGTAGAAATAGATGTTATGCTTCACTTATATTTCATTATTCTTTCATTCTGTGATTCTTTCATTCCGTGATTAATTCATTCCTATGTTCTTTTAATCTCTTACTTGTTTTATCATTCATTCGACTGCAGCCATGCTGGGGATCTTCTTTGAATGTTTGAGTTGAATAAAT
>NC_068983.1:57521595-57522390 GCF_001194135.2 Octopus bimaculoides | reverse complement strand
GCTGTGCTTGAGAAGATCTGGCAAGCCAAGTGAGGCCATAACCCGTGGCCTTATTGGTAGTAGTAGTGGTGGTGTCAGTGAGAGCAGGAGGAGTTGGAGGAGGAGGAGGAGGAGGAGGAGGAAGAGTAGGAGGAGAGGAAGAAGAAGAAGAAGAAGAAGAAGAAGAAAAAGGAGGAAGAGGGGAAAAAAGAAGAAAGAAGAGAGGAGAAGAAGAAGGAGAAGAATGTTGTAGAAAATTAACTGCCAGCACCAAATGCATTGAGCAAAATGATAAATCTCTTAGACATAGTCATAGACACATACAAACAAGCAGTGTTTTATTGATAGCTCGTTGTTCCCTTATTGATTAGTCCAGACATGGCTTTCTCAAATGATATCTACTTTGTTCCAACAATGAGCTTGACAAAAATAATTATTCATTTTGTTAACAGCCTGGCTTAATGTTGCTCACCTTCTGTGAGTTGGATAGGATTAGTATGTCCAGTACCGACTGACAGTTGCTAAATCTGCTTCTTCAGTGATATTCCTGAAATGTTTGTTTAACCAATAACGCTTATCAGACTTATCAGCATAAATATTAGCAATCTTGCACCACTCCTAACTTTCACTTTCACTTTCACTTTCCTCTTTACCTCGCTCTCTTTTTCTCTTTGTACATATATATATATATACATACACACATTTATACATATATACACACACATATATATACATGTGTACATATGTATAATCTATCTATATATACATATATATAAAATATATATATATCATATATATATATATATATATATATAT
>NC_068983.1:57517328-57521376 GCF_001194135.2 Octopus bimaculoides | reverse complement strand
ATATATATATATATATATATATATATATATATATCAATATTGCTTTTATTAGATCAAAACCTATTTTTAGAAATCTAAACTGTAAGGTACATTAATAATTTAAGCATTTTACTGTGAATTACTCAAGTGAACAAAGGTGAAAGTCATTACACATCTTATTTTAGTCGTTTAATAGCCTCTGATAAAACCTATAGTTTTAAGCAATAAACATATGTCTGATTGGTTGTTACTGAAACATTTCAATAGACAGCGAGAAAACTAACAAATCCTTTTGTCCAAGCAGAGTAAAATACTATTGAGAAAAATGTCCAGCTATTAATGTCATTATTTTATTATATCTATATATTATCTCGACTTTTTAATTGATTCTTTCCTTGTCTATCTGATTTGTTTCAATTAGTGATATAGGTAATATAATTTAGGTAAAGTTCTGTGACAGTAGCAAAAGAACAATAGCTAATTGGATAACGATTGTACGAGTTTTATGTTAGACAACAAGATTTTACTTATTCTAAAATGGTATTTTAAATTGTTTTTTTTCTTCTTTTTTATGTTGTTTGGTTTGGTTTGGTTTGGTTTGGAGTTGGAATTTGTCAATGATTGGAATATATGATTGTTTTGCAGTCCTGGCTTTAAGTCTTGTTTAAGTGGATTCAAATTTTTTCAAGCAATGAAAAAAAAAAAACCCAGCAAATATGTAATACTTTTGGAAACAAAAGGAATTTGTGAAGAAAGAAACACTTTTGATTGCATACACAAGATACAATAGAATCATTTGAATTGGAATCACCAGCTGCACACCACCAAACTTTATATATAAAGCACCATTGAAAGGAGTGATGCCGTTTGAGAATAAAATCTCTTCATACACATGGTTTTTTCAAAACTCAATGCATGTCAGAGTAAGCATCATACAATTCATTGGAGTAAATTTGTTACGGATGATACACAGCTATTTATTTTAATTTACCACTGATTCAATTGCATATATTGAATTTTATTCAGCTTGGAAGGCTTTTTGCAATATCAGTGAATGTTTTATTCACAGTGTCCTTTCTTTTTTATCAAAGCACAAATTCCATCTACACAAGTGAAAACAGATACATGTCATTGACAGGGCCCAAGAAAGTGAAAACGTGTCTGGCATTCTCGTGAGCCAATGCTGAGAGGATGTTTACTTCCTCTGATATATATATTGTTCTTAACACAAAGTGTCTATGAAAATACTTTCTCTCAGTCAAAAACCACAGAATCATGCCATTTAATGGCATATATAAATCAAGTATGGTACGCAAATGGTCATTTTGATTTAATACAGTTTTCATTGCACTCACTGAGTCTTTTAAAGTCCAGGAAGCTTTTTGAAATATCAGTGAATGTACTATTCACTGTTTCTTATATATTGAAAGGAATAGATTTTGTTAAAGCATGTAATAAGTGAGTACAAATAATTGACCTGGTCCAAAAAGGCCAAAACATCTGGCATTCTTGTGAAGCATTACTGAGATGATACTCACCTCACTTTGATATATATACTGTGTTTTTAACACAATATGTTATTAAAGAGATTTTCTCTCAAACAAAACCAGAGTATCGTGCCTTCTGGTGTATGTTATACAAATGGCTATTTTAAACACTTTATTGTAACCATTTCCAATATGGCTCCTACGATAAAACCATCAAGAGAAATGATAACAGCTAATTAACCCTGTACCTACCATACACTCAGGCTTACTTAATCTACAGCAAAATACCCCCCCACACACACACACACCAGAAAAAAGTCAGTCAAGCAAAATATCATTATTGTTACTTCCGTCATCATCAATCCTCATTGTTGTCTTGATGTCCACTTTTCCATGCTTCCATGGGCCAGATGGAATTGACTGAAGCAAAATTTCTGCAGCCAGATGCCCCTCCAGTCACCAACCCTTACTTGTTTTCAAGCAAGATAATATTTTCCTGGGGCCAGACATGTTTTGTGGAAGATTTGAAATGAATGACAACACTTGTATAATGGTGATGCTCTTTTACACCCGGTTTATGTTAACAAGGGATCACACACACAAACAAATCAAATGGCACTAGCAATCCAGTCACAGTACACCTCACTCTAAAAATAAATGTAGGAGGCAGAAGATTCTGAAACAAAGAAATTGGTGCAGTTCTATGATATCATGTTTGAGAAACTATGTTGTGTATAGTGAAGAAAGAATACTGTTTGCAGCCAGAAAAATCTGAAAAGTCAGTGAAACACTAAGAGAATTTAAGGACAAAAGTAAAATCCACATGAAAAACAATTGGAAAGCAAAGGAATGATATGGCCAATTCATGCAATAATCTGAAGATCATAGAAGTAAAGAACACAGATTAAGGCAGACAGGTGTAAACCTGACACTAGAAACTGAATTGCTAATTATAGCTGCTCAGGAACAAGCCATTAGTACAAGCTTGATGGAGATAAAACACTGATAAAACTCAGTCAGAAAGTAAATGCAAATTCCATCTCTTAAGTAAATGCAGTAAGGTAGCCCAAAAAGAGTATAAGCACAGGCATAACTGTGTCAGTAAAAGAGTGCATTGAGATGTAAGTCAACTATGTAGATTTGAAGTGACAGAAAAGTGATATGAACATGAGCTAGAAGCTATAATGATGATTGATTATTACATTATCTTATGGGATTTCTCTATAAAGACTGGCCATACTATTTAATCAAGGAGAAACAGATATGATTATAGAAGTTAAAAAACGAAAAACCTTGTAATATCAGAAACTTTGCCATACCATTCGATAATAGAGTGGTTCTCAAAGAAATTGAGAAAAATGAAAAATATCAGGACACATGTAGCATGTTCATTTCAGTTATATATAACTGTACAGCTGTCATACATCTATTTACTGTATATTCTTACTGTACATTCTTCATCTCTATCATCTCTCAGCATCAATTTCCATTATGTTATCACTGTGCAAGTTTAAAGGTATATGCATGTTCCTGAGAAAATAAGAGGTGTGAATTTGATTTCCATGTGCAGAGCTGGGATGATATCAGTGCCAGGCCAATGCCAGTGCTGGTGGCACATAAAAGGCACCATTCGAGTGCAGTCGATGCCAGTACTGCTTGACTGGCTTCTGTACTGGTGGCACATAAAAGGTACCATTTGAGTGTGGCCGATGCCAGAGCTGCATGACTAGCTCTTATGCTGCTGACACATAAAAAACAGCATTCGAGCATGGTCGATGCCAGTGCCACCTGACTGGCTCCTGTGCCAGTGGAACACATAAAACCACCATTTGAGCATGGTCAATGCTAGTGTCACCTGACTGGCTCTCATACCAGTGGAACTAAAAAAGCACCATTTGAGCATGGTCAATGCCAATGCTGCCTGACTGGCCCCCATGCTTGGGGCATGTAAAAAGCAACCACTACACTCTCAGAGTGGTTGATGCTAGGAAGGGCGTCCAGCTGTAAAAACCTTGCCAGATCAGATTGGAGCCTGGTGCAGCCTCATGGCTTGCTAGTCCTCAGTCAAACTATCCAACCCATACCAGCAGGGAAAGTTGACGCTAAATGACAGTGATGATGATGATGATGAAGATGATGATGATGAATGCCCATTTTTCTGACATTGGTTTGTATGCCCCAATATTAGACTACTTCCTATATTCAATACATGTGCTGAAAACTTAAAACTGTATTTACCAAAAAATTTTCACTTACAACCATTTCTCAGCTTACACCTGCACACATGCATGCACATATGTATGTGTGTGAGTGTGGTATATCTAATTGCATGATGAGAGGATCCAGAATCCAATAAACAATTCAATGCATTTAGAATATAGACCAGATTAAATTTATTAACAGTATTTTATGAGTTGCAACGTTATTTTCCTATTTTAAGTTCATACGAAATATTTCTGAGTAATAAAATAGTAAAGCAAGCCTGAAGGCTGCAAGGTATTGCTTTTATTATATTACACACACACACACACACACACACACCCACACACACACACACGCATGTATGTATATATATATATATA
>NC_068983.1:57516943-57517178 GCF_001194135.2 Octopus bimaculoides | reverse complement strand
ATGCATGAATAATTTGACCTCGGATAAATCTTAGGCTCTTCATTTGATTTTTTTAATTAAAAATAAATAATATTGCTTAATATTTAAGATTCACTTCTTTAAAAAGGTTCCTCAATGTCAACTTCCGGTGTTGACGTAACAACCACAAAAAGCTTCACTTTCTATTTTGTGTGTTCGTGTGTGTGTTCGTGTGTATGAGAGAGAGAGAGAGAGAGAGAGAGAGAGAGAGAGAGAG
>NC_068983.1:57512443-57516369 GCF_001194135.2 Octopus bimaculoides | reverse complement strand
GGTGAAACCGGATGGCAACACCAATCTAATTTGGCAGAGTTTCTACAGCTGGATGCCCTTCCTAACGCCAACCACTCAGAGAGTGTAGTGGGTGCTTTTACGTGTCACCCGCACGAAGGCCAGTCAGGCGGTACTGGCAACGGCCACGCTTGAAATGGTGTATTTTATGTGCCACCCGCACAAGAGCCAATCCAGGGGCACTGGTAACGATTCCCATTTTAATTTTCGTAAAAGTTTCCAAGTACCAATGAGGCTTTTTTGGCACATCTTCAATTTTCCCCATTCATGAGAGGTGCCCAGCCATCATTCATCTGAGAGTTCATCTACAGAATGTCCTCAAATTTCTATACAGCATATTTTGCCTTTTTTTCTTCAAGTATATAAGCAACAATTTCATTCCCGAGCAACGCCGGGTGCCTCTGCTAGTATATATATATATATATATATAAATACATATATGTATATATATATTTTTTCTTTGTTATCGTTTAACGTCCGTTTTCCATGCTGGTATGGGTTGGATGGTTTGACTGGGGTCTGGGAACCCAGGAGGTTACACCAGGCTCCAGTCTGATCTGGCAGTGCTTCTATAGCTGGATGCCCTTCCTAATGTCAACCACTGCGAGAGTGTAGTGGGTGCATTTTATGTGCCACTGGCACAGGGGCCAGGGGCAGCTGGTAACGACCACAATCGGTTGGTGCTTTTTACATGCCACTGATATGGAAGCCAGTCAAGGCGGCACTGGCATCAGCGCTGTTTGGATGGTGCTTTTTACGTGCCACTGGAATGGGAATCACAGCTACAATTTCCATCTGATTTTCATTTTGATGTACTTGACTCAATGAGTCTCCTCAAGCACGGCATGTTTCCCTACGATCCAAGGTACTTTTGAGTGGGCTGGTTATGCGACTCTAGTGTAGGTTACAGCTGGGAACTCACTTTATCTGCTGGGTCTTATGTCCAACATTTCTCTCAGGGCACTTACATTCTATCATGTGTGCACACTGACGTTACACATCCAGTGGATAATGCTAGCTTCATTTATTGAGCCTACGCATGTCTTCAGCAGTCACAGCCCATGTTTCACTGCCGTGAAGCATGCCAGTTCATACACATGCATCATACAATCTACCTTTTACCTTTGTCACCAATAGGGGTAGAAGCTTTCTGAACTTTGCCCAGGCAACTCTTATTCTTGTGGTAACACTCTGAGTATCCACCCCTACTACTAACTTGGTAACCTAGGTAGCGGAAGCTATCAACTACTTCTAGTTTTCCCCCTGCAATGTGATGGAATCTGTTTTCTGAGCATTTGTGATGTTTATTGCCCCTGTGCATCAGCCGCACATGAAAGCTATCTTCCCGGTTAATCTTGCTTTGCTGCACCACTTATGTGTCCATAGCTTACACTGGGTACATCTTATGGAGTTTCTACCTACACTTTTTCTACAGATCGAGCAGGGCCCAGGGGGAGGATAAAGTTAGATTCAGTGCTTCAGGTCGGAGAGGGTTGGTGTGACAAGCTGGTAGAATTGTTAGGGTTTCAGAGAAGTTGTTTAGCAGCATTTCTTCCTGTTCTTTACATTCTAAGTTTAAATTCCACCAAGTTATATTTACTCCTCACACTTTGAGGCCAATAAAACAAGTACCTCTTTACATTCTGGCTTCAAATTTTGTTGAGGTCGACTTTGCCTTTCATCCTTCTGCAACCATTCAAATAAAGTACCAGTCAAATACTGGTGCCAATGTAATTGACTTACACTTCCATCCCCTAAAATTTCTCCCCTCGTACTTAAATTTGAAACCTTTGTTAGCAGGTCATGTGCCAATGTACAATCATCCTTGTTGGTTTGCACTCAACTGGATTGTGGATGAATATGTGGACGTTGGTGTTTTTACAATTTTTATAATGTTCCTGTTGTTGCTATTACAAATGGAATTAGAGCTGTTATAGTTGCCATTATTGAGCGTAGTATTTGGAAGGATAGTCACAGCTGTAATAGAAATTATATTAGAGACTTTTAGGAAGGGAAACAGAAGAATTTGTTTATTGCATTTTACCTGATTATGGTTGTGCAACAAATTCAATAACAAACCTGAGAAACTAGATTTTTATTTGTAATCAGCAATTCTCACTTTATACTATCGAAATTATCTTCACCTTCGTCTCTAATAATAAAACCAAGTGGCTGCACCAAGATACTGCATGTCGCAATTAAAAGAAAAGACAAATAACATACCAATTCCATCTCTGTTTTATTCGGTCTGTATCGACAAATATGCATTATAATTCCCAAGTCTCAAGAAGTAACATGAACTTTTAATGATCTCCTTGACACAGGTCTCTCTCTTGTTTTTGCATTAAGGACTATTTCTCCACTCTCAAATTGCACATTATCATTGACTACTTGAAAATGGTAAAGTGATAGTATGTTGTCAACTTAATGTAACAGTCCCATAAAAGGGAAGAATGCTACTGTTATTTAGCCCTAGGAAACACTGTTTCCTGTTGGACTTAACACATTTCCTGTGTTCTTATGTTTTCAAAGTGGAGATAAGCACCTCCACCCAGCAAAGCCAACATCCAGAGACTAGTTTCAGAGTTCTTGCTCCTCATCAGTCTGGAGTAGCATGGCTTGCTAGCTGTCAATGCCTGTCTGCCTTTGAAAACATATATATTTTGAGTGAAATACATTCACGGATTTTCGAAAATAGAAATATATTTCTAAATCTCTGAGAGAGATTCATGCAGTAGCAGCATAATAAAGTGAAAGTGTGTTGTTGGCTTAATGTGACAGTCCCATGAAAGGGAAGAATACTACTGTTATTTAGCCCGAGGATAGCCCTCTCTTAGAGATTTAGAAATATATTATTTCTATTTCCAAAAATTAGTGAATGTGTTTCCCTTGAAATAAATGTTTTCAATGGTGGATAGGCATCTACCTGAAAATGGTTTCGTATTATTTATATCAAGGGAGAGAAGTTGGAATATTATTTATGCTAAAGTTAAAAGGTGCTTTGGGGTTTTAATATGAAGGCAGCAAGCTGGCAGAACCATTAGCATGATGGATGAAATGTTTAACAGTATTTCGTCTGCCATGACGTTTTGAGTTCAAATTCTGCCGAGGTCGACTTTGCCTTTCATCCTTTCAGGGTCGATTAAATAAGTACCAGTTACGCACTGGGGTCGATGTAATCAACTTAGTCCCTTTGTTCGCCCTTGTTTGTCCCCTCTATATTTAGCCCCTTGTGGACAATAAAGAATTAAATATGATTAATGTCAAGGACAGCAAGCTGGCAGAATGCCAGGCAAAATGCTTAGCAGCATTTTGCCTGTCCTTGTGTTCTGAGTTCAAACTCTGCCAAGGTCATCTTAGCTTTTTATCCTTTCTGGGTTGATAAAATAAGTACCAGATAGACACTGGGGCCGATGTAATTAACTTTTCCCTACCCACAAAAATGCTGGCCTTTTGTCAAAACTTGAAACCGATATGATCAATGTCTAAAGAGATTAGATGGGTGGGATAGATAGCAACCAAAATAAAGAGTTAGATTCCACTTCAGTGTTATGAGTTCAAGTCAACATGAAGTCCTAGCAGATACAAAATGTTTACAGTTGCTGATTTTGTCTCTATAGTGTTCAAAGATAACAAAAAATAAGACTGTTGAAATCAACTGCATTTTTTTACTGTGAATAAATAAAGTAGGAAGAATATGATTGACTTGGTTTTAATTTCATACGTAGGTGCAGGAGTGGCTGTGTTCTGGGTTCAGTCCCATTGTGTGGTATTTTGGGCAAGTGTCTTCTACTGTAGCCTCAGGCTGACCAAAGCCTTGTGAGTGAATCTGGTAGACGGAAACTGAAAGAAGCTCATCATATATATGTATATATATATAAATATATATATATATACATATATATATA
>NC_068983.1:57507186-57512393 GCF_001194135.2 Octopus bimaculoides | reverse complement strand
ATATATACGTATGTGTGTGTATGTGTTTGTGTGTCTGCATTTGTCCCCCCAACATCCCTTGACAACCGATGTTGTGTCCCCATAACTTAGCAGTTCGGCAAAAGAGAATAAGTACTAGGCTTACAAAGAATAAGTCCTGGGGTCAATTTGCTCGACTAAAGGCGGTGCTCCAGCATGGCCACAGTCTAATGACTGAAACAAGTAAAAGAGTAAAAAGAGTAAAGAGTACAATGCCAGATAAAATTAGTGGAACACTTTGAGAAATAGTATATCTATAGATAAGTTTCCAATTCTGTTTTCATGGACCATGTTCTTGTGTTACTCATGAAAACTGTTTCAAGAATAATCAAAATTCTTCGAGTATGAAGTAAATGTAGGTTATAAACTTTCTTTCCTTAATTTTCATTTTTCATTTCAAGAACTAAAGCTTTTCTTTCCAAAGTCAGTCATATATTCTTTCTTAGACTGAAGTATATTTTTGTTATGTTGTCTAAAGAACTAACAGGTAAAACAATTTTGAAATGAGCATTTTAATAGGTTCACGTGATATACTCCCCCAGTTCCCTTGTTCTTCTTCAATAAATTCCTCAAACAAAGAGGTCCACTCCTTTGTAACATATTACTGCCGTATCTTACTTTTTGCCTGAATTTGTTCCGTGTTTAATACCTCCTTTTGGCTTGTTATGTTACCCAAGGAATTGTTATTAATAGCTTTGTTACAATATTGTACCAGTGTGTAATGTTCTTGTTGCTCTTGTAAGTACTGTTGAAAATAAAAAATAAAATGAAAAGAAGAGCACAGATGAATTAACGTGAATTTTATAAAGAAGTAAATAATAGTGTATTTGTACCCTTCAACTTCATATCATCATGGACAACAAGTTATTTGCTGTTGAGTTGTTAATTTATTTTCCTGTTTTGTCCCCCATTTTGGGGAGACAGGTCAATTGATTTTGTTTTTTAATCACAGTTTGCATTTCGGGTATCAAATTTTAAGTGTCTATACTTTTGATTAGACTTGTTTCCTTGTCATTTTCTTACACTTACTTTTTAAATTCTATTTGTCATCATCATCATCATTTGACGTCCGTTTTTCCATGTTGGCATGGGTTGGACGGTTTGAATGGATCTGGGTCTGGTAAACCAGAGAGTCGCACCAGGCCCCATTGTCTGTTTTGGCCTGGTTTCTACAGCCGGATGCCCCTCCTAATGCCATTTACTTTACAGAGTGTACTGGGTGTCTTTTACATGTCACCAGCATGGGTGCCCCTTTTACATGTCACTGGCATGGGTGCCCTTTTACATGTCACGAGTACAGAGGACTTTGCATGTTACCAGCACAGGTGCCTTAATAAATTCATTTTATAATTTTACTTTCGTTATTCAAAAATTATTTGATTTTTCTTTTCTGAAAGGAAAGTCATAAATCAACATTACTTCCTTTTTTGTTGGCATCTCATTTTGCAACTCTGGTTGAAAAATAAATGCAAATGGTCTTAGAAATGACCTCTCATTTGATACTTATGTGGAAAATAAAAGAAAGCTGACAACGTAATAGATTTAATCTTTTAACCACACATGCCTGGTTGTGTGATAAGGAATTTTGCTTCATAATGTGGTTTCAAGCTCAGCATCTTGAGCAAGTATCTTTACCAAAGCCTTGTGAATAGTTTTGAAAGACTGAAACTGAAAGAAGTCATTATTGCTATATGTAAATGTGTATGCGTGTATGTATGGGCATGGGTATTTGTTTCTCTTTGTCTTAACATCATGTTAGTGTTGTTTCCAATCTTCCATGAAAACATGTCCGTTCATGAGGAAATATCTTCTTGCTTGGTGACAAAAAATGCATCCAGCTGTAGCAAATCTAATTCAATGAATTGCATCTGACTCATGCAAGCATGGAAAAGTGGATGCTAAAACGATTATTACTCTAAAATCAGGAAGCTGCACATTTTGTTTTGATCTGAACAACGTTCACACATGAACTATTTAAGATCAAAGCAATTGATTGAACTTTTAAAATAAAAATATTTTTATTTGCGTCACTTCAAGGAGAATGATATGAACTACAACATGCTTTAAGAAAAATAACCTGTTGACAGTATTTCAAAAACATTTAAATGTTAAAACTTAATCATAAACATAAGTATTGATTTTAAAAATTTTAGTTATGGATAAATATGTCATCCTTGATATACACTGCATAAAAAATACATGAAAATTACAATAAAAACAAAAAAAGATATAGAAACACAGAGACAGGATGGTCACAGTTTGAGTGGCTTTGATCACAGATCTGACTGACCAATCAGGGCTCAGAATGCAGCTTAAAACAACACAAGACCAACATTTTAAAAATCTGCATTCAATAAATGATAATTTCTTTTTCTAAATATTCAATTTTTTTTTTTTTTGCTTGATGTGTGTAAATAAAATCTACAGAACTAAATCTCAACTTTTAATAACTAAATTTTTAATTTAAGTCTAGTAATACAAAAAAAAATCAATTGCAAAATGATTATATAATTACATACATAGGTGCTGATGTGGCTGTTTGGTATGAAGTTTGATTCTCAACCATATGGTTCTGGGTTCAGTCCCATTGCATGGCACCTTGAACAAGTGTATTCTATTATAACCATGGGCTGGCCAAAACCATGTGAGTAAAGAAGCTTGTTGCACACACACACACACACACACACACACATATATATATATATAAAGGAAAACAAAACGTTTTCCTTTGAATATTGATTGATAAACTAGTTTATTTTTGTCAGTACCTATCATTTATGAGCATTAACATCAATGCTCATGATTAAATATAGGTAATACATCAGTGGATTCATAAGATACAAGTTATTCCTTAGATGGTTGTTATAATCTCTAACTTAACTCACCGTGTGAGTGGATGTATTCTTGAGCAAGACACTTTATTTCACGTTACTCCAGTTACCTCAGCTGTAGAAATGCGACATCACTGGTGCCAAGTTGTATCGGCCTTTGCCTTTCCCTTGGATAACATCAGTGGTGTGGAGAGTGGAGGTTGGTATATATGGATGGCTGCTGGTCTTCCATAAACAACCTTGCCCGGACTTGTGCCTGGGAGGGTAACTTTCTAGGTGCAATCCCATGGTCATTCATGACCGAAGGGGGTCCCCTTATTATAGTATTGTATACAAATTGTATAATATTATGTTAAATATCAAATGATTCATAGTATATATAAATTAGTAAAATATAAAATATTTATTTATACATAGAAATAGGTGTGGGGCTGCTGAGGGTATTATGTGGCTATGGAGGAGGGGGGGTCGATGGCCCCTAAAGTTTGACAACCTCTGGATTAGAGCAAGGGATTTATAGTAGGAATTCCTTTTATCTATCTCAGTATTCACTGTATTAGCAGACTTTTAAACATGATGTTATCCTGAACTGTCAGAGGCAGTGAAATTGGCAAGTTTATATTAAATCCAGTGCTAGATTAACCATTAAACAAGATAAGCATGTGCTTAGGGCATCAAGGGATGGAGAGGGGCTCCACAGAAATGGTAAATGGTTTACGGCACAATAGAAAAAAACTCACTAAAATAATAGCTGAAGTGTGAGATACAAATAAGATAATAAGTTATTTTTAAATGCACAAATGCTGATTAAACAGCAGAGATTGATTAAGATATCCATACAAAACGGGAAAATTTGTCAGCGGCTGGTTGCTGACAAATTTGTCTGCTTTGTATGGATATCTTAGCCAATCTCTGCTGTTTTATCAGCATTTGTGCATTTAAAAATAGCTTATTATCTTATTTGTATCTCACAATACACATTTCAATGCTTCTAAAACAAACATTGGTTTGTTTACATTTATCGAGATAATAGCTGAAGTGGTTTATATGATTGGAAATATAATTTCAAAGTGTACATAGCGAGGATTTGATCAAAAGCTTTGCAATTAAAGAAAGTAGAAGAAAACTTTACAAATATCCTTCATTCTTGCATCTGGTTTGCAAGATTCTTTATGTGAATTTGTGTGTTGAAGCAAATTTTGTTGTATCTGGGGGGAGAGTCATACTACCTTAATGCCTTAATATATAACACACTCACTGGTTCAACTTCCACTCATTTATTATTTATATTTTTTTCTTTCAAAATTCTTGTTGCTTTTGTAAACATGTCAAATATAAATAAAGTGGAAGTATACAAAAATAAACATTATTTTCCACCATTTTGTTAGCTTGTTTTATTTTAAAAATTAAAAAAATATTTTTAATTACATATATATTGGGACACAATAATCTTTTAACTGACAAAATGGGTTTTAATCTGGTCCTGACTAAGCCAAAGAAGATGATTTGATGTGGTTCATAAGCAAGCTACTTACTACACAGCCACTCCTATACCTTGTATAAAAAATTAAAATATTTTTTGTACCGTGGAAATATAAACAATTTATTGCACATAAATTTTAAGAACAACCTCTTAAACGGTGTCCCAAGGGCCATGCGGACTCCAGTTGGGGACTCTCAAATAAAAACCATTCTGTGAGGACTTGCAACCAGATGATAATATTTTGCACAGAAAATATTATGACCTTATGATGTTATAGTGTTTTAACTTGTTCAGGAGTCAGCTTACTGATTTGGTAATCTGAGCCTCAATGAATTAGGTTTGTGTTAGAAGATTAAGAAATTGTTAAGTCCTATGGAACCGAATCAAAGCAAGTAAAAATAATAACATAATGGAACTGTTACTGTGTTGAGTGCTTCTTTTTCTTTTGCATGTCCACGTGCTTGTAAATGTGTGTGTGTGTGTGTCTGTGCACATGTGTGTGGTGTGTGTGTGCATGCACATGTGTGGTGTGTGTGTGTTAGTGACTGTATGTATCTCTCTCTCTCTCTCTATATATATATATATATATATAATAATATTAGGGACAAAATCCAAAATTACAGGTAAAAGCTCAATTAAAATCAATTTATAAAAAATTAAAATTAAATTGAGCTTTATAGATAAAATATATATAAAACATATAGTTTTAGGGAAAATAACCAAATTTCAAGAACTCATCGATGAAAATCCACTATCACATATAGAAAAATTAACAATTAAAAGCACAATAAATGAGTATAATATAAAGCAAAGTAAATATCATAAGATAAATATAATATAATATAATAAAATGATTATATTATATTATATTTATC
>NC_068983.1:57501225-57505717 GCF_001194135.2 Octopus bimaculoides | reverse complement strand
TATATATATATATATATATTCATGTGTGTGTGTGTGTGTGATAAGAATTTATATTACGGCTCGATAGGAAGCAATTTTTTATGTTTATGAATAATTTATGTTAACAATCTAAGCACCAAAGCTGGTGAACTGAAAATTCTTCACACATAAAATCCAATACATTTTCATTTGAAATAAAGTACGAAGACATGATATTTTATTCTACTGAATGTTTAATCTACATATATTGGGTTGACCAAAGTGTCCATTCAGTTTTTGCCGATACTAAACTTCAACCACTCACATAAGTAACTCACTTCAATCTGTCACTTGCACATGCAAGTACATTAGATATACTGGATAACACTTCAATGTAATTTTATGGTAACTTGTGATGGAACAAGTTGTATTTTGTGTACTTAAGATCATTCTATGAAATGGAGAACCAAAATGAACATTATCAACGACACTTTAAGTTTTTATGGCTTGGTGCATAAAAGTGCACTGTATACAGACATGTTGTTTACAGGGGCCGGTGCCACGTAAAATGCACTTGCGCTGTCACTGTGTAAATTGTACCCATGCTGGTGGTGCATAAAATGTACTAATGCTGGTGCCAGGGGAACATAATTGCATCCATGCTGGTGGCACATACAAAGTATCCAGCAATACTCCGTAAAGTGGTTTGCATTAGGAAGGGCATCCAGTTGTAGAAACCATGCCACAACAGACAAATGGGGCCTGGCCAGCTCCCCGGCTTGTCAGCTTCTGTAAAACTATTCAACCCATGACAGCATATATATATATATATATATATATATATATTGGGCCCATCAGAAACAAAAAGAGACTAAGTTCCTTTTGAGTGTTGGGCCACATGAAGACAAAATGGCTGAGTTTCTTTTGAGGGTTGGGCCTCAGGAAGGCAATAACTGGGAACTTTGGCAATATATCATGTTTGAGAAGAAGACCCATCAAGTCAAGCAAAATCTCACTCTTGCCATATACTGGTGTCACACAAATGGCACCCATGCTGGTGGCATGTGAAAGCACCCGTTACACTCTCAGACTAGTTGGCATGGGCATCCAGCCATAGAAAACCAAGCCAAATCAAACTGGAGTCTAGTGCAGTCTTCCAGTTTACCAACGCTGGTCAAACTGTCCAACCGATACCAAACAACGGAGGTTAAATGATAATGATGATATATATATATATATATATATATATATATATATATATATATATACATACACACACACACACACATATATATATACACACATATATATATATATACACATCGTCATGGCACCTGTGCCCAGCATCGCCTTCCTGGCACTTGTGCCAGATGGCACGTGTAAATACATTTGAACGAGATCGTTGCCAGTGCTGCCGAACTGGCTCCTGTGCAGGTGGCACGTGAAATACACCATTTTGAGCGTGGCCATTGCCAGTACCACCTGACTGGCCTTCGTGCCACTACACTCTCTGAGTTGTTGGCGTTAGGAAGGGCATCCAGCTGGAGAAACTCTGCCAAATCGGATTGGAGCTTGGTATAGCCATCTGGTTCGCCAGTCCTCAGTCAAATCGTCCAACCCATGCTAGCATGGAAAGCGGGCGTTAAACGATGATGATGATGATATGTATATAGATATATATATATATACAGATACATATATATACATATATGTATGTATGTGTGTATGTTTGTGACTCATTAACTTCTTGTGATGAAAGAAGTAGGTCTTTTCTTTCATACAAGAAATAGAAAAGTAAATAGTGACTAAAGTCATGTCTACATTCTGTTTATTAAAAGCATTATTTTAGAAATCTAAAATATATTCCAACTCTTCAAGAATTCAGTCTAGTTATTGTTGGAGTAACAATGGAAGGAAAATTCTATTTGTCTTAATAGCATTCGGTTTGAAAGCAATAATGGTATTTGTATTATTTTAAGTCGAGTGAAGTTATTGAAATGCAATGTAAGATAGAAAATTAACAAGATTATCTAACTCTTATGCATTTTCCCCAAGGCAGGGCAGTTTCAATATTTCAAATATAGATTTCTTATTTCTTTATTGCCCTCAAGGGGCTAAACATAGAGGGGACAAACAAAGACAGACAAAGGGTTTAAGTCGATTACATCGACCCCAGTACATAACTGGTACTTAATTTATCGACCCCAAAAGAATGAAAGGCAAAGTTGACCTCAGTGGAATTTGAACTCAGAACGTAATGGCAGACGAAATACCACTAAGCAGACACACAAACATATACATATATATATATACATATATACGACGGGATTCTTTCAGTTTCCGTCTACTAAATCCACTCACAAGGTTTTTGTTGGCCGGAGGCTATAGTAGAAGACACTTGCCCAAGGTACCATGCAGTGGGACTGAACTCGGAACCATGTGGTTTGTAAGCAAACTACATACCACACAGCCACTTTTACGCCTTATTATTAATTATTATTATTATCATTATTATCATTATTATTCAGTAGTCTTATTTTTATAATGTGCTTTCACTGCACAACTGAGCCCAACTCTGTGTGCCTTGGGTATGTGCTGTGGTTTGCTGTGATGCTCTTATGATTACTGTATTGAAAGTGTTTTACGTAGGATTTGTGCAGTGCTCAGTAGTGCAATTTTCTGTATGTTATATATATTTGTAAGTCCTGGTGTTTTTGTTATACATTTGTTTGGATATTTTTTTTATCATAGCTAATGATTATTATTGAGTGAGAGAGCTGTGCATGCTATCAAAGTGACACTGGTGTTAAATATGCAAAGCCCAGTATACCCATCATGACTACTCAACTGATAAGGGTACTCCAGGCATATGCATCACAACCATATGTGCCCAACATGCTGATCTCATGTCAAGCACATGACCTTGCAGGTGGGGCCCAGTTACAGTTTTCTTCAGGTTGAGTAGCCAATCCCACTCAAAAGTTCCCTGAGTAAGGGTTGTTTAAGGATGTTGAATGAAGCACCCAAATTTCCAAAGGTGGATTATTTTAAAACCCCAAAGAATTCCTCTCAACACATGGCTATGTTGCTCCCCCACTACTTCTGTATGTCATCAGAGATGCCCATATCGTCAGCCACCAAGGGTCATGCTCAACTGGTTAAGGTCAAACAACTGACAAACAAATCTGTGGTATTGAGCAGAATATTTGCTGTAGCCCATCATTTTATACCAAGAAAAAACAACGTACATGATAACACTTCCAATCAATTAAGATCAGAAGCCATGAGAGCCACTGCCTGGTACTGCATCAGGGCATTTATTATTATTATTATTATTATTATTATTATTATTATTATTATTATTATCATTGAGTGAGAGAGAGCAGTGCATGCCATCAAAGTGACACTGGAGTGAAATATACGAAGCCCATTATACCCATCATGACTACACCAGGCACATGCATCACAACCATATGTGCGCGACATGGTTATCTTATATGAAGATAAACAGTGCATGACCTTGCAGGTGGGGCCCTGTTAGAATTTTCTTCAGGTCAAGTAGCCCATTCTGCTCAAAAGGTCTATGAATAAGGTTTGTTTTAGGATGTTGAGCAAAACACACATGTTTCCAAAGGTGAATTATTCAAACCCCAAAGAATTCCTCTCAACACATGGCTATGATGCTCCCCCACTACTTCTGCTCATGATCAGAGATGCACATATCATCAGCCACCAAGGGACATGCTCAACTGGTTAAGGTCAAACAATTGACAAGCAAATCTGTGGTATTAAGCAGAATATTTGTTGTAGCCCATCTTTTATACCAAGACAAAACAATGTACATGATAACACTTCCAACCAGCTAAGAGCAGAAGCCATGAGAGCCACTGCATCAGGGCATTATTATTATTATTATCATAATTATTATTTTCATTATTATCATTATTATCATGATCATCATCATCATCATTATCATTATTATTATTATAATTATTATCATTATTATTATCATCATTATTATTATTATTATTATCGTTATTCCATTTTTTTTTTATTTCGTAACAAATATTATTTTAAGAAATGGAAAAAAAAATTTAAAAAAAAAGATCAATTTGGTAAACTTTGATGTCTCCACCTTAGAATGTTCAGTTTCAGTCTGGGTTGTTAATCATAGTATAGATAGAAATTTGGAGCTAATTAACTGACAATTGTTGAGATTCCACGAGATATTTGGTGCTTCTGTTCGGGTTTAGACATTTTATGTGCATATAAACAGGCATCATAATGAGGAGGTACATTTACATATCCAATACTGCTTTGAATCAATATATATTTATACATAGATTAGTGTATATACATATATATGTGATATATGTGTGTGTGTGTGTGTGTGTGTGTTTGTACGTATACACACACACACTCACACACACAAACACATATATACCAAATGTTCAACCCATGCCAGCATGGAACACAAATGTTAAATGATGTTGATTAATCATGATATATATATATATATATATATATATATATA
>NC_068983.1:57494361-57497083 GCF_001194135.2 Octopus bimaculoides | reverse complement strand
TATATATATATATATATATATATATATATATATATTCTTTTACTTGTTTCAGTCATTTGACTGCAGCCATGCTGTAGCACCATAGGTGGACAAATCAAACCCCAGACTTATTCTTTGTAAGCCTAATACTTATTTTATCAGTCTCTTTTGCCAAACCACTAAGTTATGAGGACCTAAACACATGAACTAGACTGGCTCCTGTGAAGGTTGCACATAAAATACTCCATTGAGCATGGCCGTCGCCAGTACCTCCTGACTGGCCCTCATGCCAGTGGCACGTAAAAGTACCCATTGCACTCTTGGAGTGATTGGCGTTAGGAAGGGCATCTATCTGTAGAAACTCTTCCAGATCAGATTGGAGCCTGGTACAGCCGTCTGGCTCGCCAGTCCTCAGTTAAACCGTCCAACCCATGCCAGCATGGAAAGCGGACGTTAAACGATGATGATGATGATGATGATGATGATGATATATGATATAGCTGGTTAATTTGCAATTTTAGAACCTAATGGCAGAAATATATATGTTACTAAAGCATTAAGATGCATGAGCATCAGAATGCTAAACCATTGATGACCTGGCTGGCTATTTCTGCAACCATAGGGAGCTGGCCTCCCTTGTCAGCCATTAAGATAGTGCTTCTGTGGCTACTGAGTTGTTTTGACTCCTATTTCTAGCAATGATGGTGCTGATTGCTGCCCTTTGTCCCTTTCATGGCTTATATTTCTGCCTTTAATTTGTGAAATTGTGGATTAGCCATCCATATTATTTACAATTTTCTCCATTACCATTTATTAAATCAGCATCCGATTTCAAAGGAATCTTATAAGCTGACAAGTTGAGCTGAGTTTAACCCTAGGTATGGTAAGAGCCACTGATGAACATTAAGGTGTGTGAACATCAAAATGTGAAATCATTGATGATCTGGCTAAATCTGTTACCGTAGAGAGCTTGCCTCCCTTGTCAGCCATTAAAATGTGGGGCTCTATGCTCAAAAGGAACTCAGCTTCTTTGCCTCTGTGAGGCCCAACGTTTCAAAGATGCCCGTTATGTGCCACCGGCATGGGTGCCAGTTACATGACACCAGCATCAGCCATGACTAAAACTTCACTTGGCTTGACTGGTCTACTCAAGCACAGCATAATGCTAAAGGTCGCGGTCTCTAATCATTGCTTCAATGAGGCCCAAAGTTCAGCAATCATGCTTCACCACTTCATCCCATGTCTTCATGGGTTTACACACACACACACACCCACACACACACACACACGTGTATATTTTTGACATCAGGGGTTGAATGTACACAAGCCTCACTTCCACACGCTGTTTATTTTTCAGATTTTCACGAAAATCATGATCGGCTACGAGGAAAGCTATTACCATGCTTAAGAGCAGGTGAGGGTTAATGACAGAAAGGGCATCCAGCTGTAAAAACTCTGTCTCAACAAATTCCGTCTGCCTTATGGAAAACATGGAACAGTGGACATTACATCATCATCATCATCATTTAACGTCTGATTTCCATGCTAGCATGGGTTGGACGATTTGACTGAGGACTGGTGAAACCAGATGGCTACACCAGGCTCCAATCTGATTTGGCACAGTTTCTACAGCTGGATGCCCTTCCTAATGCCAACCACTCCGAGAGTGTAGTGGCTGCTTTTACATGCCACTGGCATGAGGGCCAGTCCGGCGGTACTGGCAACGGCCATGCTCAAAATGGTGTATTTTACAAGCCACCTGCACAGGAGCCAGTCCGGCGGCACTGGCAACGGCCATGCTCAATTGGTGTTTTTTACGTGCCACCTGCACAGGAGTTGTTTTTTTACATGCCACCTGCAGATGACGATAGTAATAAGGAAGCACTACTGCGTGTGATTTGAGGGAGATATGGTTGCTATTTCTAGCAGATAATTAGTATCACTGTAATTACTGCATAAGGGAGACTAGAGACTTCTTTCTCAGGTACTTATTAACACAACCATTCACCCAAGTAGTTATTTGAAGACCAGTAATAGCTTGCCTTGAGGCAGGTCATAGTGATGACTCATTACGAAGCTTTGTTGAAGAATAAGTCATAATGTTAGAGCTGCACACAGCACCTGATAACATCAAGAATAACCAGCATCTAATTGCATCAATTGACAAATGTTAATTCTGTATGCTACGCTATAATGTTTTACTTAAAATCTCTCAGACAATGAAATATATCTCTCCCCACCGCCTCTCTCTCTCTCTCTCTCTCTCTCTCGCTCTCTTGTTCTCTCTCTCTGGTATATACATCACTCTTTAAGTAACTACCTGAAACTAATAATACCAGAGAACAGGAAGACGTTAATACTATATCTAAAATGTTTCAATTAACTTCATTTAATATATTTGTTACTAAAATTATCACAAGTAACTGAATTATTGCGTTTAATGGAAAATAGTGAAGAAATAAAAGTGGATTTTTTGTCATATTTCTTACATATATTTCACTTGTATATTTATTAGATTTGGTTGGGGAGGGTGTGTGTGTCATAAACATATACATATACATGTGGCTGTGTAGTAAATAGCCTGCTTACCAATCACATGGTTCTGGGTTCAGTCGCACTGCGTGGTGCCTTGGGAAAGTGTGTTTTGCTATAGCCTCAGGCTGACCAAAGCCTAGTGAGGGAATTTGGTAGACAGAAACAAAGAATCCTGTCATATATATATATATATATATATATATATATA
>NC_068983.1:57487584-57493757 GCF_001194135.2 Octopus bimaculoides | reverse complement strand
TTTTTTTTGGTATATAATTTATAAATGTGTTATGATGGCAAGATTTATATAAACACGCACACACACACACACACACACACACACACATGCCAATATATGCACAAGGCGTTGAGCTCGCAGAAATGTTAGCATGCTAGGTGACATGCTTAGCAGTATTTCATCTGTCTTTACGTTCTGAGTTTAAATTCTTCTGAGGTCGACTTTGCCTTTCATCCTTTCGGGAGTTGATAAATTAAGTACCAGCTGCACACTGAGTTGATCTAATTGACTGGCCTCTTCCCCAAAAATTTCAGACCTTGTGCCTAGAATAGAAAAGAATATATGCATGTGGGAATATGTATGAATGTAAACATATATACAGCACTCTGTTGTATATAATGACAAGGGTTCCAGTTGATACAATCAGCAGAACAACTTGCTTGTGAAATTAGCATGCAAGTGGCTGAGTACTCCACAAACACATGTATTGTAAACGTAGTTCTGAAGGCGATTGAGTATGACAGAACAAGTGAGAAAATTGGCCCTTTTTAATTACAGCTACAACTCACTTTTGTCAGCTGAGTGGACGGGAGCAAAATGTGGAATAAAGTGTTTTGGTCAAGGACGCAACACACTGATGGGGATTGAACTCGCAACTTTACAGCCATGAGCTGGATACGCTAAGTATAAGTACGAGGCTTTTTAAAAAAATAAGCACTGGAGTCGATACGTGTGACTAAAAATTCCTTCGAGGAAGTGCTCCAGCATGGCCACAGTCTAATGACGGAAACAAATAAAAGATACAGTTGAAGGATATATTTACTTGACAGGTTGACTCAAATCCACATTACTGCAAGTTTCACATGTCTGATCATGCAGATGTGATGATTCTAAGCAATGTATAAATATTTAACATAGGAAAGATAAATAGTGTGTGTGTGAAATTATAAAGAAACACATACATCACAATGTCATGCATATATATATGTGTGTGTGTGTGTGTGTGTGTGTGTGTTTGTGTGTGTGTGTGTGTGTAAACATCTGTTGTAGACTAGATAAATGACGTGATAGCCTTTAAGTTTATATACATTTCATCCAATACACATCATATGTTCTCTTTTCATATGGCTTTCCACTTATTGCACAACTGGGTAAATTAAAATCTTACTCACCACATCACGTTTTAACTTACAATTTTCATGTGACAAAACTAGAAAAATATAAATATAGCAGAAAAATAAAACAAGAATAACTGAAGAAAAAAGAAAAAGAAAAAAAAAAGAGCCAAAAAGCAAAACAAAATGTAAAGAACTCGACAGAACTACTTTATTGTGAGTATTAAGTCTTTTGATCCCCAATCAATAACAGATGGAGGGGAATTTACTGTGTAACAGCAAGAGAGAGAGATGCTTGAGGCAAATTTCACTTATTTTATTAATAATACAGAGCTAAAATAAGACTTGAGGGGGAAACAAAAATTGAAGTTTATTGGTATTTTATAAATGGTTATTTTTACTGGGAGAACTACAGTTAATTGAAATCTTGTAGAGAGAATGTTTAGTGACAAGGCTTGAAAGTAATAACTTGTAAAAGAACAAGAATTAGAATTTGTTATTCACATTCATCCGTCCATCCATCCATTCATAGACATATGTGTGTACATACATGTTTACATACATGCATACATATATTCATAGTTATGGCTGTGTGGTAGGAAGTTTGCTTCAAAATCTCATGGCTTTGGGTTCGTTCCCACTGTGTGGTGCCTTGGGGAAAGTGTCTTGTACCGTAGCCCTAGGCCAACCACTGGGTTTGGTAAATGGAAGCTGAAAGAATCTCCTCATATACATATGTTTATGTATGTATATATATGTGTGTGTATACATATATTCACATAATATTATGTGAAGGCATGTGGCTTAGTGGTTAGGGTAATCAACTCACAATTGTTAGATCATGAGTTCAATTCCTGATGACACATAGTGTCCTTGAGCAACACACTTTATTTCACCTTTCTCCAGTCCACTCAGCTAGCAAAAATGAGTTGTACTTGTATTTCAAAGGGACAGCATTGTTACACTTTGTGTCACACTGAATCTCCCTGAGAACTATGTTAAGGGTACACATGTCTGGAGTGCTCAGCCACTTGCATGTTAATTTCACAAGGAAGCTGTTCCATTGATCAGATCAACTGGAATGCTCATTGTCATAATCAACGGAGTGCCAGATATATACTTATATGTATGTGTATATAGGTGTGTATATGTACATACATATGGACGTATGGGTAAGTTTGAGCCTCCATGTCTTGACATCACCATTGCTGCAAAGTAACGTTATTGATTTACAATATTCTATGAAAACATACTTGGACATCATCATCATCATCATCGTTTAATGTCCGCTTTCCATGCTAGCATGGGTTGGACGATTTGACTGAGGACTGGCGAACCAGATGGCTACACCAGACTCCAATCTGATTTGGCACAGTTTCTACAGCTGGATGGCCTTCCTAATGCCAACCGCTCTGAGAGTGTAGTGGGTACTTTTACATGCCACTGGCACAAGGGCCAGTCAGGCAGTACTAGCAATGGCCACACTGAAAATGGTGTTTTTTACGTGCCACCTGCACAGGAGCCAGTCCAGTAGCACTGGCAATGACCTCACTCGAATGTTTTTTCACGTGCCACTGGCATAAGTGCCAGTAAGGCGACGCTTGTAATGATCATGCTCAAATGGTGCTATTCACGTGCCACTAGATACTGGGAAATATTATCTTGCCTGGAAACAGCTGAGGGTTGGTGATAAGAAGAACATCCAACTGTAGAAAATCTGCCTCAATAAACTGTTTGACACATGCAAACATGATGGTGATGATACATTCATACCTACTTATGATCATAAAAGTATTAACAAAGAGATTTATGTGTGCAATTATTTCAATACATGTGTTTACAATTGTTTCATCACTTTTCATAGTCAAGAGTATTGCTATATTATGTATATAATTTACACAACTATGGATTCAAGGTGTATCATTATATGAATGCAATTGAATGTCAGCTCATCAGAATCGGGTATATTATACATTTGCTACAAAAAACTTGTGATAGTATGAATTATACCTATAGCCAATAGGTATGTTTATATGAATACATTTGAGTATCATAGTAGAAGATACTTACACTAGGTGCCACACAGTAGGTCTTAACCCCAAGCCACATAATTGGTAAGCAAGTTCCTTAATAGAACAGCTATGTATATGCTGCCATGCATACATGATAGCATGTAATATGTGTTGAAAGAATGAAAAAAGCAAAATGAAAGATGAAGAAATCATAGCAGTTATATAATAAAGCAGATATGAACTGAAGACCATGAATTCATGACCGGATATCTTATCCACTCAGCCGCCAATATGACTGTTCGACCATATCTATATTTTGATTCACATATATTTATGATTTAGATTTAAATTGTATTATCAAAATTTAGACTGAAAATATTTAAAAATGTATCTCAATTTTTTTCTTTTTTTTTTGTACGAGTAAATTTTTGGAATGCTCTTGAAATCTCCATTTCATTTACAAAATTATTAAGTTTATCAAAAAAAAAATAATAATAAAACATGGAAAAACTTTTTTAAAAAACAAAAGAGAGAGAAATACAGGAAAAAGACAGAATAAGAGAATAAAAACAAATAATAAAAATAATAAAAACAATTACAAATGAAACTCATGAGTTAGAGATTTCGAAATGGAATAGCAATGTTGAGACGAGGAAGGAGAGACGAATGTTGCTTTTGTCTTTATGAAAAAAGATAATATTTATAAAAGCATTTTGTTTTTCATTTCTTTTCATTTTCTTTTACCTTCCCCCCTCTCCTCCCATTCATAAGGAGATTAAGTTATAAAGTCTTTTTTATCTATATTTTTGATAATTAATTTTCCATATTATTCACAGTGAAATTGCCTATCGAAACATCAATTGTTATTTGAAAAATCATTAATATACATACATACATACATACATACATACATGCATACATACATGCATACATGCATACATACATGCATACATACACACATACATCAGTACATATATATATATATATATATATATGTATAAAGATAGATATGTGTACATATATATATAGATATAATATATAGATATATATATATATATATATATATGCATATACGTATACAAACACAGACATACAAATACATACACATAAATGTATATGTATATATATATATATATATATATAGATATATATATATACATATAGATACATATATACATATATACTTAGATATACATAGATGTATCCATAAATAAATACATATATATAAACACATATATATATACATATACATATATATACACACACATATATACATGTATACACACAAACAAACACACACGCATGCACACACACACACACAAACAAACACACAATTCTCTAATAATGCTTTATCTCGTCATATATGCCGATATTAATTCACTGCAACTCGGAACTAATACCTCGGCCACCATGTCCACACATACAAGACACTAAAATCTTAGCTGCTAACAGCAATACATCTTCCATTACTGCTTCACCTCATTAATTTATTGTTATTATTATTATTTTTTTTTATGTGTATTTTTGGTTGCTTTTATTGCTGTGGTAGCAACAGCACCATCCCTGGCTAAATTTCACTCAGATGTAAAACGGATAATCATTGCACAATGCTGTAATTTAGAAGAATGTATTGTACATGTTTATAGATTACGTTCAACTGGAACATTTAAATTAGTGTGAGTGTGTGTGTATCTGTGTGTGTGTGTGTGTGTGTGTGTGTATGTGTGTGTGTGTGCATAAATCAAATGAGAAGTTATATAGCAACATCGTAAACTATATACAGAGGTACATATACTTCTGTATATACAGATACACATGGTTTTGTGTGTGCGTGTTTGTGTGCATATGTGTGTGTATATATATAAATATATATATATATATATATATATATATATATATATATATATATATATATAGAGAGAGAGAGAGAGAGAGAGAAAGAGAGAGAGATAGATATGCTTTATATTTGCAAATATGTTTTATCACAATATATATGAATGCTTGTACATATACATACATTCACATACATACATGCATATATACATACATACATATGAGTATGTGTGTGTATTCTAACTTAAAATATGAACGTGGATGTTTATATATGTATAAGTGCATGTGTGTATATATATATTATTTTATTTATATATATGTATATTTATTTATATATAATTATGTGTGTGTGTGTTTTATGCACATAAGCGTATTATATATATATTTTTTAAACAAGACATGTACATATTTAAATGCTATTCTTCAAGTATGCATGCATATATTCTACATGCATAAATGAAATGAATACATTTATTAATGTCTAAAATAAATAAATTAACAGATATATGGTCATTAATATTGATGAAGTGTTGTTTTATAATTATATTTGTCGTAGAAACAATTGCGAATATATAAGGCAAAACAAGAAACAAAATAAAAATATAAATTAAAACTGATATCGATGCCGAAGCTGTTGCTAAAATGGATCGGCACTGCAATTTCTAAATTTAATGAGGAATTAAGAGAACTGGTGTGAAATGAGGGAAATTAATGGAAAGTGATTGCAGAATTTTCTTTTTTTTTTACTTCCTTAATATTTGTAAATTTATTTTTTTTGCTTGTTTGTTTGCTTTATAGTTGTGACAATTTCTGTGAGATATATACTCTAATGTTTCATTCCTTTGATGTTATGTTTATTAAATAGATATTAATTAATAACATATACCATAAAATCTAATACGCTGCAGATTTCTGGTATCATATTTCCAAGTTGATTTTATCGATCCTATTTCATCTCTACGAAAGCCGAAATAAGAATAATAAAGGCAAAAAAAAAAAAAAATAAATAAAGACTGAAAGTAATGTATAAACATAGGTATATATATATTTTTTGTTAAATGGCCCTTGCACCCTGTTAAAAGAAATCATTAAATATTAATTATAAAATTATTTCCTATAAAGTTATAAAGTGTCTGTAAAAACATACACGTATATATATATATACATATGCATACAAACATGTTTATACATGTAGATGTACAAATGTTTACTATATGTGGGTGATTATGGTTTT
>NC_068983.1:57484001-57487574 GCF_001194135.2 Octopus bimaculoides | reverse complement strand
TATATAAACTTTCATATACTTTATGTGCAAAAGAATGGAAACTGTACATTAAATCTACATACCCACTACATACATTCACTACTAAATATATAATTTTATGGGGCATAGATTTTTATCGAGATTGTGCTAAGCATTAAATAAATGAAAGATAAATCCCAATAATAATGTTCTATTCAATAAACATATATTCTAAATGAACATACATAGCCATAAACATCTACAATAAGTATAGGCATTTATATCTGTGGGAATATTTTTACATATTATGAGCATATCTTATTTGTTAATTTTTACTTATTTCAATCATTAGACTGTGGCCATGCTGGGGCATTGCCTTGAAGAATTCTTAGTATTGTTTGTTAAGGCTCATACTTAATCTATCAGTGTCTTTTGCTGAACTGTGAAGTTATAATGATGTAAACACACTAACTCTTCTTGTCAAAAGGCAAGCGGGGGACAAACATAGAGACAAAGAGCAGACACAAAGTTATGCACACGACTCCATAAGGTGTACCAGGTGCAAGCTAGGGACACATAAGAGGTGCAGCAATGTCAGAGGAAAGTTAACAAGGAATATAGTCTTTGCTTGTAGGAGATGCGCAGGTACAGTAAACACTAGAAATGTACAGAAAATAGACTCCATGAAATGCCAGTAGGAATACCTAAAAGGAGTTGACAGCTTCCATTATCAAGGTGATCAAGTCAGCAGCAGAGGTGGTCACTCTGAGAGCATAGCAGCTAGAATAAGAATAGGCTGGCCAAAGTTCAGAGAGCATCTGCTGTTATTGGTAACTAAAGGCTTCTCCCTCAGATTGAAAAACAGACTGTGTGATGCGTGTGTGTGAACAGCCATGCTACATGGCAGTGAAACATGGGCTGTGATAGCTGAGGACATGCATAAGCTTGAAAGAAATGAAGCTAGTATGTTTTGCTGGATGTGCAATGTCAGTGTGCAAGTATGATAGAGTGTAAGCACCCTGATAGAAAAGTTGGGCATAAGAAGCATCAAATGTGTGTGCAAGAGAGTGATGTGTTTACATCCCCGTAACTTAGCGGTTCAGCAAAGGAGACCGATAGAATAAGTACTAGGCTTCCAAAGAATAAGTCCTGGGGTCGATTTGCTCAACTAAAAGCAGTGCTCCAGCATGGCCGCAGTCAAATGACTGAAACAAGTAAAAGAGTAAAAGAGAGTATTGAAAAAATACACATACATTTATATATATATATAGTAATAATAATAAGAACCCAAAAATGGAATTTCATAAATATTTCAATGAATCATTATGCACATTTCCACTACTCATACCAGCTGTAGTTCTTCGTCACCCAACTTCAATCCTCAGGCTCAGACCACCAACTGCCCACCATCCATCCATTCATTCACCACTTTATATAGTTCACCTCAGTAAAAGCACACCAAAAATATGTGCAGTATGCTTTAAACCAGTCACATGATCACCAATCGTTATTTTTTATGAGAATTGATTACGGATCCATTATTCGTTTTTTTCTTTTTTTTTTTTTTGTAGAACTAGAGAACAGTATTTCAAATAGAACCATTTAAAATTATATTTATCAGATTATTTCTTCCATTCACTGAAGATGATTGCCTGCCAAACACCATGCTAGAATTTTATTCTAGCCTTCGTAACAGTGTATAAAACCGCACACTTAGATGCACAAATACCAGTGAATATTTACACATTACATTTTCTAGAGTTTTACATTTTCATTCATCAATTACTAGAAAACATTAACATCACATAAGAATCAATACTTTCTGAAATAAAATTCCTCTTTGCTTGCTATTTACAAATGATTTTGACATTTAAGCAAGAGAAATATCATTCATACGAACACCAGAGTTCAGTGAACTGAGATATAATACACTGACCATATTTTATACAACACAAATACAATGAATTACATTTGACAAGAAGAAATAATTACTTTTTAATTGCAGTTAAATGTATCAATCTATCTTTTTCGTAAATCACAGTAAATCTTTTTTTTTTCTATTTGATTGAATTTTTTTTAATGGTGCTTTCTTTTTCTATATTTTTTTTTCTTGTTTCAGTCATCGGATTGCAGCCATGCTGGGAAATTGCCTTGAAGGGTTTTGTCAAACAAATCGATACTAGTATTTATCTTGAAGTCTGGTGCTTGTCCTATTGGTCTCTTTTGTTGAACTACTGAGTTACTAAGATGTAAACAGACTTACAGCAGTTATCAAGCAGTGGTGGAGAACAAATACACACAGCCATACACACACACACACACACACACACACACACACACACACACACACACACACAAACATATATAAACTAAATTTAAATTCAATAGGGTATTTAAATACCACTTGCTATAAAGAAGATCTTATCATTTTCATCATCATCATTATTATTATGATTATTATTATTATTATTATTATTATTATTATTATTATTATTATTATTATTATTATTATTATTATTACGATTAAGAATAATGGTAATAATACTTATTTGATTGTAAGCTGGCAGAGTTGTTAGCATGCTGGGCAAACAGTTCGTGGCGTTTCATGCGTCTATGTTCTGAGTTTGAATTTTATAGATGCAGGCGTGGCTGTGTGGTAAGTAGCTTGCTTACCAACCACATGGTTCCGGGTTCAGTCCCACTACATGACACCTTGGGCAAGTGACTTCTACTACAGCCTCGGGCCGACCAAAGCCTTGTGTGTGGATTTGTTAGACAGAAACTGAAAGAAGCCCGTACCATCTGACTGGCACTCATGCCTGTGGCATGTAGGAGACACTAACTGATTATGGCCGATGCCAGTACCCCATGGCTGGCTCCCATGCTGGTGGCACGTAAAAAGCAGTATCTGAACATGATCGATGCCAGGTCTGCCTGGCCGGCAACTGTGCCAGTGGCACGTAAAAAGCACCCACTACACTCTCAGTATGGTTGGTGTTAGGAAGGGCATCCAGCTGTAGAAACATTGCCAGATAAGATTGGAGCCTGGTGCGGCCACAAACTCCAGGCCTCAGTAAAGCCGTCCAACCCATGCCAGCATGGAAAAACAGATGTTAAACGATAAGGAAGATGATGATGATGATAATAATATATATATGTATGTGTGTATGTGTGTTTGTACCCCCAGCATCACTTGACAACTGATGTTAGTGTATTTATATCCTTGTAACATACACATACATGTATATATGCATGTATATATCATTATATACATACATGTATATATCATCATCATCGTTTCACGTCTGTTTTCGATGCTGGCATGGGTTTGATGGTTTGACTGAGGTCTGATGAACTTGCGGCTGCACCAGGCTCCAATCTGATCTGGCAATGTTTCTATAGAGCTGGATGCCCTTCCTAATGCCAACCACTCCGAGTGTGTAGAGGGTGCTTTTTACGTGCCACTGGAACAGGAGCCAGTCAGGGGGCACTGGCATCGGCCATGTTCAGATGGTGCTTTTTACATCCCACCAGCATGGGAGCCAGTCAGGGGGCAATGCCAACAGCCACGATTTTGGTTTTACTTGACTTAACAGGTCTTTTCAAGCATATCAT
>NC_068983.1:57478684-57481491 GCF_001194135.2 Octopus bimaculoides | reverse complement strand
TATATATATATATATATATATATATATATATATATATATATTTATATAAGGGGCATTATTACAGAAAATAATAACGCCACACATATATGTGTGTGTGTGTGTGTGTGTGTGTGTGTGTTAAAACAGAAAGTTAAACTCTAGTCATTGAGTTACCAATGGTTTCATATCCATGAAACCTACAGCCTGTGGACAGCTCAGAAGACTCTATCCTGAACAAAATTTAACTTTCTGCCTCATTAAGAAATGCTAGGATGAGGAGTAACAGATAACATAATATAAAAACATTAACAAGGCTGGTTTATCCTCCCTGGACCAGAGGATAAAAAACCTTTACAGTCTCTTAACAGCCTAACCAGCAAACGGGGAGATTGAATTTTCTAGTAGGTGGTGCTTGGAATGGACACATTTCGAGAAAATTTCTTTACAATTATTTAACACATAAGGTTTAGCATAGTCCTTAAAAATTTTGTTTTTCTCCATGATGTAGATTTTGCAATGGCCACTCCCATTAATGTATAGGCCTGGATGTTCTATTATTTTCCATCTGATATCACATGCAGTCCCTCGATCTTTGAGGTGCTACACATGGCTGGCTTGGGATGTGATAAAACATCTTTCTGGGACTTTGAAGGATGACCGATGGTTGCAGAAGTGTCATTTGAAAGATGTAATGGCTGATCTGATATATTTATAAGCTTGGGAGATGGCTATTTTTGCACCCCTGGTATATCTGTGGTAGGCTCCGGGCTAGGGATGCTGTTGGTAACACCGTTGCTGAAGTTTTTGTTATGGCGCAATGATCAGGTGGTGTTATTGCCGTGGTTTTCATTTCTGGTCATATGGTTGACCTTAATGCTGCTGACGTTAGTGTGGGTGCAATTGTGGTAACATATGGTGTGGGGTCAGTCACTCCATTAGTGTCGAGGATAAATGTTTGGTCATCTCCCCTGAGGTGGTGGTCACGGGGTCGTTGCATACCTCTGTGTTGCTGGTCCCAGATTGGTCATTATCTCTGGCTGTGGCGATTATACTGGCATAAGAGGTGGTTAATCTGTCATTATTGCTAGTAATGCAGATAGCGGGTCTTGGTGTCACTGTAGCTTCATAGATGACTCCATCAGCCTCGCATTGGCCTCATACAGGATTGTTATTGTATACCCTGCAAGAGAAACCTGCCTCCTCTTTTGCTTTGTAGATGCTTGTTAAAATGCTTTTTTATGTTAGGTGCACAACTAAAGGAGACTCTTTGATTGTGCCACTTAAATAAATGCCTATACCTATGTGTGTGTGTGAAATGCTAATCTATTAATCTGAGGAAAATCCTTCCCACACAAGTCTTGACATTGAGCGAGAAGGGTGGGGCAAACCAAACGACATTTCTTTGGTGTAATTATTCAATAGTTTATTCTGACAGGGAAGCTATGTTATTAGAATGTTGTTTATTTTTGCTTAAGTCCTGCTGTTTCTCTAATGTGTCTAGTACATTGACACTGAAAAAGTCTTTGAGCAGTAAGAATGCAATAAAACAGCCATTTTACTTGAAAACAATTACAAAACAGACACATAATTTTTAAACAGGAAAAATGGTTGTTGTAACAAAGCCATTTTGTCTATCATTACAAGAATGTCAATGATATGTAATTAAATATTTGCAGTCAAATAATTTCGAATTGTCTTACTCATTAACAAGAATCTTCTTAAATATCTACTTAACAAACTAGTTTTATCCCTGCCTTATACAAACATCTACATTTATTGTCTTTGATGGTTTCTGCCTTCACAACCATTCTTAATTGTTTTATTCTTACTGCACTAATGATGCTTGTATAGAATCTGAATCACATGCAGCATCTAATGCCATCACCTACTTGTATCCTTGACTATTATACAAGCACTCTTAACACCCTTGTTTGATTTCTTACTTCAAAACATAGCTTTAACAAATTTATCCCCATCTCCTGATCAGTCAGATTATCTGACCATTCTCTTGTGAAGGCTATTCTCCACCACATCTACACACTGATCAACATCCTTTCATGTTCTGAACATCAAGGTGCTTAAGCTGGCTGTTGGTCTGCAAGTTTCCTGCTGATGCTTCGCAGCGAGAAATGCGTTTTGCAACTGATTGATCTGCAACAGGTAAACACCGGTGTCTGATGATAACAAGGTCTGTCTTCTCAGCGATGAGAGTGCATATGACTCTGCAGTCCAAAAGTGGAAGCACACAGGTGCCCACAGATATCACAATTGTCTGTTGATTAGGCTGATGTAGACGTGCTGCCCCGTGATGCCTTTCGTTTGCAGCATCAAGACACTGTCGCCAGTTGTCTTCGAAGGCAGCTGCTTCTCATGAGGTATGAGACTTCCACGTTGATCAAGTTTGCATGAATCTATGCTTCTCCATTTGAGGTTGCTTTTCAGTTTAGGCCTTCCTTGTTTGCATGAGCCTGACATGAGCTCACTGTACAACAGTTGTCTGGGTATAATAAAGTTGTCAATCATTCTGATGATATGGAAATGTCTCTCATAACCGAGCCTTCAGCAACATTGACTCAATGCTTGCTGAACTAGCTCTGTCCAGCACTGCCAATCTAAAGAGCAACAAATTCTAAATTTGTCACACAGCATGCTTGTCTTCTACCTCTTAAACACCAATTAGTTCTTTTATCTCTTCACATAAGGATCTCCTCCAACTATGCAAATTATCCCAGTTTTTAGGGGAACAAGATATCACATATTATTATGATATCTCTGCAATATATATATATATATATATATATATATATATATATATATATATATATATA
>NC_068983.1:57475353-57478003 GCF_001194135.2 Octopus bimaculoides | reverse complement strand
TCTCTCACCCTCTCCTGCTCACTCTCTCCCTTCGTCCATCCCTCTCTCTCTCTCCTCCTTCCATTTCTCTTCTCTTCCTCCTTCTCCTCCTCCCCTTCCTCTTCATCCTTCTCTTTCTCTCCCCTTCCTCTTCATCCGTCTCTCTCCCCTTCCTCTTCTCTTCTCTTCCTTCCTTCCTTCCTTCCTTCTCTCTCTCTTTCTCTCTCTCTCTCTCACTCTCTCTCTCTCTCTCTCTCTCTCTCTCTCTCTTTCTAACTCACTCACACTGTCACTCCTTCCTTCTCTATCTTTCTCTCCCCACTACCACCACAACAACCCAGTTTATGAAAACCATTCTTGAATTGGTAAAATTCCAGATACAAGTGACATGTGGCAAAATGCCACATTTTACTTTTTATCACATGTTGTTTCTGCAATAAAAAAAAAATCTCTTAAATTTGAAAAATGTATAAAACAAAAAAATAATAATAATTCTAAGCATTTCATTGAAATAATCGTGTAATCTTGTTTTTCTGTTTATTTCCTTTTTTTTTTTTTCAGTGTGTTGTCTTGTATTGAAAATATCTCTGAGGAAATCTATAAGTAATCAATAATAAGACTATTGATGATAGTCTATTTTTTTGTTCTATCTTTTATAAAAATATTTTCAGTCATTGGATGAGGGCCAGGTTGGGCACCAAAATTGAAGGGTTTTATGGAACAAATTGACCCCCCCCCCCATACATGTGGGTTCTTTTGTTTTATTTTATTTTTTTGTTTTGTGTTTTGAAGTCTGGTATTTAACCTACTAATCTCTTTCACCAAACTGCTAAGTTATGAGGACGTAAACAAACCAACATCAGTTGTCAAGGGTGGAGTGCAGTGACAAACACAGATGCAAAGACACACACATACACACACAAACACACACATACACACACACTCACACACAAATACACACATCATGATCATCTTCATCATCATCATCATCATCGCCATTATTTAACATCCATTGTCCATGCTGGCTTAAGTTGAACAGTTTGGACAATTTGACCAGGGCTGGTAAACTGGAAGGCTGCACCAGACTCCAGTCTGATTTGGCATGGTTTCTACAGTTGGATGTCCTTCCTAACGCCAACCACTCAGAGAGTGTAATGGGTGCTTTTACGTGCCACCAGCATCGGTGCCATTTGCATGACACCAGTATCTGCTATGACTGTGATTCTACTTGGCTTGATGGGTCTTCTTCTCAAGCACAACATAATGCCAAGGTCTTCGTCATTTGTTATTGCTCCATGAGGCCCAACACTCGAAAGGAGCCTTTCCACATGCCACCGGCATCAGCCACTTTGCCCCCTGTCATAGACAACATATGAGTGTTCAGATTAGTAGTGACAGAACACATGGGGGATAACTTGGCTGTGATACGCCACATGTTCAATTCAGATGTTGGGATAACCTGCAGAGACCCATGTGACAGACCAATAACATCAGTAATGTTAATTTTCCTCTGACAATACTCATGCACAAGCTGAATTTTTTGTCACATTTTCAGAAGTGACACATGTGGCAGGTCTTTGAAATTGCTCATCATCTTCCAGGGATGTCCTTCCACTTTTGAAGCATCCATGCCACTAGAAACATGGTATAGGATCCATTGCTTCATCACTGTAAGCATTCTGAAATGTGCTCCATGTCTCTACAGCAGACTTCCCAGTTTTTTGTTAAGCACACACAATTTCATGTCGGCTCTTTGTCCCAACTTCCTGTCCATCACAAAATTGCAGACTACAGCAGACATGTGATCACAGAAACACAAATTCCACAAGGTACCAAGTAAACACAGTGATGTCACTCAGAAGACTGTCTCCTGAAAGTCACTGCTAACTCACACTGAACATGCAACTGTGTGCTGCCATTTCTTGGCATGCTAGAGAACTAGTCCAGAAATGTTTTGATATCACCTCGTAATTGAGATTTGGTAACAGGGAAGGTAAGATATCTTATTATAGAAAATCTGTTTTGACAAATCCTATTTGATTTATGCAAGCATGAAAAAACTGGATGATGATGACTATTATGATGATATACTTTAATAATGATTCTGTTCTATAGAATAATGGAACACTGTATACCGTGACTAGAAAACAATAGTTAAATATCTAATGCATATTTAAATTATCAAACCCAAATTTATTCAAAACGAAATCTATAAGCACGCATATTTATTTGCAGAATAATTTTCCCTGTTGAATGTCATGGAAGAAAAATAGCCTTAAGATTGCATCTTACCAATGATAATGTATCGAGAAATATCTCATGATCTTGCTCATTTATTCTTAAAAATATCAATTTTCGAAAAAAAAAAAAAAACGAAAGAAAGAAATAGAGAATGATGTGTCTACCAATATTTAATCAAAATCTTGACATGTAATTATGCAAATCCCAATTAAATATAAGTCTAAAATTATCATAAAAACAATTGTTATCTTAATTAACTTAGTTTAATATTTGCGCAAGGTTGACTGCTTCCATGACATTTCAAATACATTATCGTATTTATCAAGAATAAAATTATCAAATATAACCATCATTCAGTTTTTGTTTTCTCCATTCTAGTAGAATGATTTGCATGAGTTTGTCTTATAAATCATGTTTGCATTTATCTTAT
>NC_068983.1:57466614-57474750 GCF_001194135.2 Octopus bimaculoides | reverse complement strand
TAATGCGAACTATTTTAGAGCTTGTACTGGGGTCTCTTTTCATGCCACTGGCACTATTGTGGTCACCATGCAGCTAGCAAGACTTTGAACCATGTATGGTGGTGATGATGGTGGTGGTGGGGTAAGGAAATATAATATGGAATGACGGTAATATAATGATTTTATACAGCTTGTTAATAATATTTTCCATTCCTTTGCAAAGATTAGATCTATGTGGTCTGATCAATAAGTATCCGGACTGTTGCTATAGTAACGTAGCTAAAGCATGCAGAGTAAAGCCACTCAGCACAAATTGACCTTGAACTCTGCTGTGCATGTGCACTAAGTTTTAACATTATAGCTTACTTCTGCTGCTTACAGCAGTGCTTGGTAGGAAGGTGTGTAGCATGTGATCATCGCATTGACCATGACAGAGGAAGTTGAGCAGAGAATCTGCATCAAATTTTGTCCAAAACTTGGTGATACCTGCTCAGAGGTCAATGCAAAGATTTCAAAAAGTTTTTGTCATACTCAACACACTCAAGGAGATCTTGTGCAACTGAAACACAAGTTTCAGCTAAAAGCAGTTTTGGCACAAACTTGGCAGACATGCGTCTCATATACAAATCTCCAATGATAATAGACTGAACTTAACCATAACTAATCTGCACATCCTCTGACAACTTATGGATGGTGGTTCGACAATTTCCCCTCACATCTGCTCGCACATCTGTGATGTTTTACTCAGTTCTGTTGGTTATAGTTCTCCCAGAACATTCGTCAATATCAACAGATTCTCTGCTCAGCTTTCTATGTCATGGTCAATGCGATGATCACATGCTACACACTTTCGTTCCAAGCACTACTGTAAGCAGCAGAGTTCAACGTCAATCTGTACCAAGCAGCTTTACTCTACATACTTTAGCTTCGTTACTATGGCAACAGTCTTAATACTTATTGATCAGACCTGTCAACTTATTGATCAGACCTGATATTTATTTGATCAGATATGTCAAGAAGAATTTATGTTTATACTTTAGCAAGGCTTCTGCCTAAATTCGAACCATCTCATTCTCATACTCAGTTTAGAAACACAGCTTAATTATATTTCTATAAAAATTAAGGCCAGCTCCTTGAACTTAAGAACATCACGATAAAAAACGTGAAATGTTTACGTAGATATTTTTCAAGTAATCAATGTTGGTCAACAAGCAAAGGGGCCGATTTAAAAGAAACATTGCATATATCCCTCTCTCCTCACTTCTCTTCACATCATAAACTGAGGGGCCACTCAGACACCTCATCATCATTTTCATTTTTCTCCAGTTCACGATTATAAAAAGCTGGAGTATTGAATCTGCAAACAGAGTCACCTCAGGGTTTACAAAGAAATCTATCATTTAGTTCCATAAAGGTTATTCTCCTTTTCTTTTTACTAGTTTTGCATAACATACATTGTACGTTATGCAAAGGTAATTAATCTTGCAAAGGTAATCAATCTTGTGCTGTCATGCTGACATGAATAACTCTCTATATACATACAAATATCTCCCATCAGTATAATTATTTACCTTATTCTGTTTATAATAACCAACAGAACACGTAACAGAATTAAATAAGACATTATTTCTATCTCATGCAGTTAACCTTTAAATATCGCACACATGATAATGCCTTTTATACATGATAATGTCTTTTATCTTTTACGTGTTTCAGTCATTAGACTGTGGCCATGCTGGGGTACTGTTTCGAAGAATTTTTTGCTGAATGGATCAACCCCAGTACAAAATTTTTTTTTTTTTTAAACTTGGTACTTTTCTGTTGGACACTTTTGCCAAACCACTGAGGTATGGGGATGTAAACACACCAACACCGGTTGTCAGGCAGTGTTTGGGAACAAACACAGACACAAAGACGTATACACATACACACACACACACAGATTATATCTGTTTCCATGCACCATCTTCACTCACAGAAAATTTATTACCTATACAACAATGGACGCCATCTAATGACTGAAACAAATAAAAAAAAAATTAAAAAGGTAAAAAAAAATGGAATAGGTACAGATATGGCTGTGTGGTTAGGAAGCTCACTTAGAAACCATAAGGTGTTGGGTTCAGTCCCATTGTGTGGCACCTTGGGCAAGGGTCTTTTATGATAGCTCTTGGCTGACCAAAGCTTTGTGAGTGGATTTGATCAACAGAAACTGTGTGAATTCTGTTTTATATACATGTGTGTGTGTATGTGTGTGTGTAGTTGTATTTCCCTCCTGCTCCACTCCACCCTACCATTACTTGACAACCAATGCTGGTTTGTTTACTTCCTAATGACTTAACAGTTCAGGAAAAGTGACCGACATAATAAGTACCAAACTTCAAACAAACCCTAAGGACAGGGGTCAGTTCCTTTGACAAAAAAACCTTCAAGGCAGTGTCCCTGCATTGCTTCAGTCCAGTGAGTGAAACCAGTAAAATACAGAAGATTCTAAATGAGACAAATGCATCTCTTAATTCTTCCGAGCCACCTCGTAACCTCGAGGCCGTTTCAATCACTCACTTCCCTTTTAGTATTAATTAAGTCCTTAGACAAACAAAACTATTTACAATCTCACAAAATCTATTGGGACAACCCATAACATGTTAAATCAATATACACACTTTAAACAGTATTAAATTAAAATAACTATGCACATTATCATTATCTATACATTATACACACATAACACTTTGTGTTCGAGTTGGTGGATTTGTTTGTTTTACGAGTGCAGGCAGCATATAGGAAATGCTTTGGTTTCCTGTCACAGATTGAGATTCCCATTGTATATTTGTGTATCTGTTTCTTTCGCTTGAACTGTCCAAACAATATTGACGCTCGACGGGTTATTATTATGACTTTATTTCATTATTGACGCTGTCGCAACACCAAAGGCTGTATCTTTGTATTTGTTCATGCTACGTTCTTGGAAACAGCATCTGGGAATTCCCACTAGGTTGTCTTTTTAATTGAAATTAAGCCTTGTTTCATAAACCAGAGCTGTCTGTTCCATGGCAAAATAATGAATACATTAAGACTACAACTTCTCAATCATTCCATCATCATTATTAGGTTCCATCTGCTCTCAGCAGGTTGAATACCAAGGATCTCCATTCAGATCTTACACATTCATCATAATATTATAAGTCCAGTCCTTGATGTTACCAAATCAGTTTGATTTAGGCTTTCCTCTCAAGCATTTGCAATTCATTTTCGCTTCTCATTAATAGCCTCCCTATATTTTGTTCTCTCACTATGTGACCAGAGTATTTTAGATTTCGTTTTTCTTGATAGTTGAAAGTAATGATCTTTTTGTATTTGGCAGTTCCAGCACTTCATTAGTTTTACATTTTGTCCAAGATATTCTTAACATTCTCCTCTATGTCCCCATCTCAAAACCTTCTAGTTTATCAAATAGAATTTTCATCAATGTCCTTCACCATATTATAATTTAGTCTAGTCCTTAATGTAATCAAACCAGTTTGTTATAGGTCTTCCTCTCAAGCATTTGCCATTTACCTTTCCTTCTAGTAATACGTTTTGTACACCTTATACTCTTATTATGTGACCAAAGTGCTTTAGCATCTTTTTCACTTAATCTTATTTCAAATATGCTCTTATAACGATATTCATAGCTTGGATATTTCCATAGCCTTTTGCATTACAGCCAATCAATGTTCTCTCTTCTTCATAGTAGCCCATATCTCACTTGCATATAAGAGCACAGGTAGGATGGCACATAGGGTATTGTCTTGTTTTATTTTGAGCACATTATTTATTGAGTTAAATGCCTTCTATCCTTCCCTTATTCTCTTTGAGATTTCAGCACTCATATCACGGCACATATTCACTGTGTGTCCTAAAGTAGATGTACTCCTTTACCTTCACAATTTCACCGCTTCCCATATCCCTCAGGCTTATGCGATGTCTTCCAACCACATATATGGGTTCGCTTTAAGACCTACTGTGAAGGTGTGTGGCTTAGTGGTTAGGGCATTTGGCTCACGATCATAAGGTCGTGAGTTCAATTCCCAGCGACGTGTTGTGTTCTTGAGCAAGACACTATTTCACATTGCTCCAGTCCACTCAGCTGGCAAAAATGAATAGTACCTGTATTTCCAAGGGCCAGCCTTGTCACACTCTGTGTCATGCTGAATCTCCCTGAGAACTACATTAAGGGTACATGTGTCTGTGGAGTGCTCAACCACTTGCACGTTAATTTCATGAACAGGCTGTTCTGTCAATCATATCAGCTGGGACCCTCGTCGTTGTAACCGACGGAGTGCAAAGCACTGTCATCATTATCTGCAGCTGGTCTGTGGTTTCCATCTAATACAGCTCATAGAACAAGCAGACAAGTCATGATGTAGATAGCACAAAAGAACATCAAAACAAGAGAGTCATGATATCAATAATTCTTTCTGCTACAAACACAAGGACTGAAATTTTGTGGTTAGGGAGCTAGTCAATTATATCAACCCCAGTTCCTCACAATTATTAACTTCCTTCTCTCCATTTCATTTCTTCTTTTAAAAAAGGATGTCAGAAGCATCTAGAAAAGATCCCAGGAGAACCATGTCTCACAGAAACTCAAAAGATTGTGCTGACAAGAACTGCCCACATCCTTAGAAAAACCCTATCCATTTAAATGTCTGTGTTGTATTATGTGAAGATATTTCGCTACTTTCCCTCTATAACATCTTTTATCCTTCATTCACCCCAAGATGCTGGGGGTGTCTCAGCAAGTGATTGTAACCAACATAGAGATTAAAAGTAAAAATGACAATAATAATAATATTGGTTTCAAATTTTGGCACAAGGCCAAGAATTTTGAGGGGAGGGGGATGAGTTGATTGCATTGACCCCAGTGTTCAACTGGTACTTATTTTATTGACCCTGAAAGGATGAAAGGCAAAGCTGACCTCAGCAGAGTTTGATCTCACAACGTAAGGATGGACAGAAAGCTGCTGAATATTTTGTCTGCCAAGCTAACAACTCTGCCAGCTCGCCAACAACAGCAACGAGAGGAGGAGGAGAGAGATGAAAAAGAAAAAGCGGGCAGATAAAGAAGAAAGAAAGGAGGTGGAGGAGGAGAAGAGCAAGAAAAACACAGAAGAGTAGAAGTGGAAGAAGAAGAACAACAACAACAACAGCAATAACAAGAAGAACTTTTACCACTGCTGCTCTCTAAACTTCGAGGATGGATAACCTCACCAAATGACTTCTACAGATCAATAAAAAGTTATTTGTTTTGCATTTCATTTACTATTTACAGCTGTAGCACCAAAAATTACAACGGAGATTAACTTTTAATCTTAAATTAATTAGATTATTTTATAATTAATTATACTTTGTCCACAGCCTGTTTAATTTATATTAATAATTTCTTTCTTTCTTTTATCTATTTTCAACTATTCCTTTTTGATGTAATATGAAAATTCCAGTTTGCCATCAACAGCTTTGATATTAGTTTCTGACACCAGTAAAAGTGTTGAATGCAGACTCAGTGGGTGAGAGTAAAGGCTGTTGTTGCAGTAGGACGGTAGATATTACTGGTACTTAATTTGTTAATCTTAAACTTTTAGATGAAAGCAGCCACAGTCAAATTCATCATTATCATCATCATAATCATCATTGTCACCTCTATCATCATCACTGTAATAATTTAATGTTTGGCTTCTGTGTGGTGGAATCAATCTCTTTAAACTTAAGGGCTTAAAGGGATGATAACGATGATAATGATGATGATGATGATGATGATGATGATGATGATGACAGAAAGACGATACAAAGACGGACAAGAAAAAGCAAGGACGGATCGTTCGTGGCCTTCTATTCATCATATACATACACACAAACACAAATACACATATACACATATTTCACACATATATACATATGTGTGTGTATATCAGTGTGTGTGTGTATCAGTGTGTGTGTGTGAGTGTGTGCATGTGTACATATACATCTTTGTATGCATGTATATATATATATCATCATATATATATATATATATATATATATATATATATATATATATATATATATATATATATATATATATATATATATATATCGTCATCATCATCATCATTTAACGTCCATTTTCCATGCTAGTATGGGTTGGATGATTTGACTGAGGACTGGTGAACCGGATGGCTGCACCAGGCTCCAATCTGATCTGGAAATGTTTCTACAGCTGGATGCCCTTCCTAATGCCAACCACTCCAAGAATGTAGTGGGTGCTTTTTACATGCCACCGGCACGGGAGCCAGTCAGCCGGACCTGGAATCGACCACGTTCTGATGGTGCTTTGTGCCACCGGCACAGGAACCAGTGAGGCGGACCTGGCATTGACCACGTTTGGATGGTGCCTTTTACATGCCACTGGCACAAGTATGATTATGATGAGGATGATGTATTAAACAGTAAGTGGTGAGCTCAATTTGTTTCAGCTAACCACTGGTATTGTCCCAGTAATTCATTAATCAAACGAGCTGAACGAGGGCTGCACTTTACTGAACTGAAACAAGAAAAACATAAAAGATATTTTAAAAAATGCTGCTGCTTTATATCTCATGATCGTGTTCCTAAAATTTTAAGAATTTTTAACCCTGAGCAAAGACATAAATTTAACAAGGGGAGATAAAGAAAACTGAATCAGCTGTACTGTGTAACCAGAATTTATTTTATTGATGTAAAAGGAAAATAAACATAAGTATATTTCTTAGACAGGATACGAGGTTAGAGTATAAAAGGAAGAAATTGTATGAGTTGCAATTGAAACCATGGACGTCACTAGTTCTTACTGAGTTCATCCCATAGCATGATCTGAAAGCACTTATTGTGCAGTCGTCATCGTTGTCGTCATCATCATCATCAATATCATTATCATCATCATTATCATTATCTCCATCTTCATCATCATCATAATCATCATCATCATCATCATCATCATCTCCATCATCATCATCATCATCATCATCATCATCATCATCATCATCACCATCACCATCATCATCATCATCATCATCATCATCATCATCATCATCATCATCATCAACATCATCATCATCATCATCACCATCGTCTTTGTCGTCGTCATCATCATTTAACATCCAGTTTCCATGCTGGCACAGGTAGAATGAGATGAAATCAATCACACAAAAATAAAGGAACAGAATCAAATATATTAAACATAGACTTTTCCTTTCTTTTTTTCCTACCATCTTTTCTCTTCATCTTTTTTTGTCTTCTTACCCCCTGCTTTCTTTCCTTTTTTCTGGTGAAAGACTAGCATCCAAAATGTCAAAGACTCTATCCTTTCCTTTTAAATGTTAAACCAATAACACTTTTGTTAAAATTCATTCCGTTCATTTTGCCCTCTTTTTTTCTTTTTTGCTAATTTTTTTGCTCACATTCTAATATATTTTAGTAGAAAATTCTGCTCTTTCATATCATAAGCATTTTGATAAACCATAAAAGTTTTGAATAAATTTATAAATTTAACAGGGAGAGATACAAAAAAACTGAACCAAGTTGTGATATAGGTCCAGTAATTGTTTGATTGCAGCAGAAATAATTAAATGTAAATTTGTTTCCACCAGTTGCATTGGAACCAAATATATCACTGGTATTGTACATTGTTGATCCCAAAGTATGAGATGAAAGCAGTAACAGAATCCTCTGCATCGCCATCATTTAATATCCAGGTTCCATGTTTGCATGGGTTGAATGAAATGAAATCATTCATTAAAATATAAGGGGCAGAAAATTAAACAGTCCAGTGTATTTTAGTAGAAAATGCTGCTGCTGTTTTATATTTTGCAATTTCTATGATAAGGTTTAACCTTTAGAGCAGTGTTTTCCAACCCAGTATCTCTGGAACCCTAGGGTTCCACAAAAGTTCCTAGGGATTCTGTGAGAAAGGGTGAGATAAGCTAATGCTAATTTCATGATCTTAATATTACTATACCTGTACAACATATCATTGGTTATTGTAATATTGTAATATAGACATCATCCTATCTAACCTATTATGTTATCAAAAAATATAACAACCATTGGGGGTATATTTAATGATGTCTGTAATTTATGGACGCCCTATATATATATATA
>NC_068983.1:57464136-57466243 GCF_001194135.2 Octopus bimaculoides | reverse complement strand
ATATATATATATATATATATATATATATATATATATATATATACATATATATATTATGACAGCTTTGCTTCTAATCTCTGTCACAGCAAAGCACAAATGGCGCAGGAACTCAGAGAAACAGAAAACCCGAATCAACCGTAGTGTATGTTCAGTATTTATTTTATTGGTTCAGAAAGAAACAACGTAAATCTGTTTCCTAAGCAGGATATGAAATTAAAGTAGCGAGAGGGAAGAAATTTAAATTAAAACAGAAAAGAAAAGGAAAACACTTCAGTATTTTAGTTTTGAGCTTTATCACTCACTTCTGTTTGGAATGCACTTGCTTTTCATAACATTTATATCTGAAGATGATTTTGCTTGGTAAAAACAACTTTATTCAGTTTACACAACAAATTTATTTTTAGATAAATCACTATTAGGTAAATAATTTCATTTGTATGGTGATATATTTTATTTCAACAATTTAAAATACATATTAAGTTTATTTACATTTCTTTTAGTTTTATATTTTTTTTATTTTTGTGTGTATGTATTACTTTTTTTCTTTTACATTTAAATGAATTTCATAAATCTCAAATATATCATTGGTTTTACAGCCTGATGAAAAGAATCATAAATAAGAGGCAATTGAAACATATTTCTAAGCAAGTTTTTCCCATAACTGACAACACTAAATCTAAACTATCCAATATATATAAAATTATTGCTATAACTGATTACGTGAAAGAATATTATTCAAATAAATCCACCCACAAAAAAAGAAACAAACAAAAACCAGCAAAAACATTTGACAAACTCTGAATCAAATGTGTTTCTTCTTTACTTTGTAATGAGATCAACTTAGTTTGAACTAACTTTGTGTCTTGGGAATATTCCTCATCTCACACACACACACACACACACACATACACACACACACACACACATGCAACAGGCTTTCAGTTTCTGTCTACCAAAATCCACTCACATGGTTGTGGTTGTCCTGTGGCTATAGTGAAAGACACTTGCACGAGGTGTCATGCAGTGGCACTGAACCTGTAGCTGAATAGTTGCGAAGGAAGCTTCTTACTGCTCAGCCACCATTGTTGTGCCTATGTTTTACACTTTGCAGGTATGTGTGTTTGTGCATGTATGTTTGTCTGCAGTGCCATGCCGAAAAGTACTGTCACCGAAACAGGCTGAATGTCCAGTCATAATCATCATCATCATCATCACCATCGAATTTCCATTTTTCATACCAGCGTGATTTCAATCATTTGACAGGTGCTGGCAAGGCCAGATGTTGGCAAAGTCAGATGCTGGCAATGCGGAGTGATGGAAAAGCAAGGTGCTAGCAAAGTGAGGTGCTGGTGAGGCCAGGTGCTAGCAAGGCCAGGTGCTGGCAAGGCCAGGTGCTGGCAAGGCCAGGTGCTGAGAAAGCCAGGTGCTAACAAATCCAAGCGCTGGTAAATCCAGTTGCTGACAAAGCCAGGTACTGGCAAATCCAGGTGCTGGCAAAATGAGGTGCTGGCGAGGCCAGGTGCTAGCAAATCCAGGTGCTGGCAAAGCCAGGTGCTGGCAAAGCCAGGTGCTGGCAAAGCCAGGTGCTGGCAAAGCCAGGTGCTGGCAAGGCCAGATGCCATACTAGGTTCCATAGTCTGTTTGGCTTCATTTATACTGTTGAAGGCCCCTCTCCAAATGCCAACCACTTTACGGAATGTACTTGATGTTTTTTTACATGGCACTGTCATGGGTGCTTTCTATGTGACACCATCACCACTGATTTTTAAGATGATTGTTTACTTTTAAAATGTCTTGTAGAGCAGGTAGGAGAGGTTGTATCTGGCCAGTTTGAGCATAAAACAGGTAGAATATTTGGGCCAAATATGTATTTCTGTATTGCCCACAGAGGGCTAAACATAGAGGACAAACAAGGACAAAGGGATTAAGTCGATCACATCGACTCCAGTGCATAACTGGTACTTATTTAATTGACCACGAAAGGATGAAAGGCAAAGTTAACCTTGGTGGATTTTGAACTCAGAACATAACTTCAGATGAAATACCGCTAAGCATTTCACTCACCGTGCTAACGATTCTGCCAATTTAAATGGTGGTGGTGGTGGTA
>NC_068983.1:57461107-57464126 GCF_001194135.2 Octopus bimaculoides | reverse complement strand
GTAGTGGTGGTGGTGGTAGTGGTGGTGGTGGTGGTGGTGGTGGTGGTGATGATGATGATGATGATGATGATGGTGGTGGTGGTGGTAGTGAAAATGACGATGATGAGGATGATAATGGTGATGGTGGTGGTGGTGGTGGTAGTGGTAGTGGTGGTGGTGGTGGTGAAGGTGGTGATGGTGGTGATGGTGATGATGAAGATGATGATGATGATGATAATGGTGGTGGTGGTGGTGGTGGTAGTGACAGTAATAATGATGGCGCTGACAGCAACGCTGATGACAACGGCAATAACGATGACGATAACGACAGCGGAAATAATATCTGATTACGTTTTATTGCTGTTAATGAGATGTTGAAGTTTGACTTTTCCACTCAGTTATTTAAGTAAAGAAACGAAAGATGGAGGAGTTTGAGCGGAAGGACGAAACCTAACCAACAACAACAACAACAACAACACCAACAAAAGCATAAACAGCAACAGGAAAACTAACAGCAATAAACACAAACAATAAAGATGATAACGACCTTCGTTTATTAGCTTGTAGCACATCAAATTCTCGAGGGAATAGTAAAGTATTTGTCTATCGCTAACCAGGACAAAGCACTAACTATTTCAGGTATGGCTGCTTAAATAATAATAAGCCGTCCTTACATATATCATTATACACAGAAACCTCAACAAAATAGCCAATTTATTTTAAATTGAAAGACAAATAGTCAAAGTACAGCATAAATTACACATGTTGGTTAGTAGCTGTCAGGACATAGCACCATTCGGAAATTCTAGGCTTCCAAAACTTGGTCAGCCTTACTCTGGAAGTGTCTTGGCACTCATTCCTTTTCATGGCTCTTTTACTGTTCACTTTTCGGTCTTTTTGTGTTTTATTCTGTGTAATATGTTTGTATTTCTAGCTTTTATTGCTGTCCTTCATTACTTGACCTACACGGTTGCTTTCTGCCCCATTTCTAAACCTTTTCTGGTGTGTTGCAGTGTGTCTGACACTGTACACAGAAAGCTCAATATCATTATTATTATTATTATTATTATTATTATTATTATTATTATTATTATTATTATTATTATTATTATTAAGGCAGTGAGCTGGCAGAATCGATAGCACACTGGGCAAAATACCGTCATCAGCTGTCGGTATGCGGCACATTTCCAGAAAAGAAAGAAACTTTATAACATGCTTATGTATTATTGTATTATTTCTCTTTTATCCTTTTAGTTGTTTCAGTCATTTCACTGTGACCATGCTGGAGCACCACCTTTTAGTCAAACAAATCGACTCCAGGGCATATTCTATGTAAGCCTATTACTTATTCTATTGGTCTCTTTTGCTGAACTACTAAGTTATGGGGACATACACACACCAACATCGGTTGTCAAGCGATGGTGGGGGGACAAACACAGACACACAAATACACACACACACACACACACACACACATATATATACGGTAAGTTTCTTTCAGTTTCTGTCTACCAAACCCACTCACAAGGCTTTGGTTGACCTGAGGCTATAATAGAAGACACTTGCCCAAGGTGCCACGCAGTAGGACCGAGCCTGGAACCATGTGGTTGGTAACCAAGCTATTTACCACACAGCCACTCCTGTGCCTATTTGTTTACAAACTAAATATAAGATAAAAGAAAATTATCAACTTTTATTATATCCATCATACATATTGTTTCCAGTATAAATTAATATTCTTAAGAGATATTACTGGTGCCTGGCACATTGGAAAAAATAAAAAACGCCTGTACGCCACATCAGATAATTTGTGAAGCATTGGACTAATCTACTTATATTATTTCGGTAGTAAGCTGTAAGAATTGGTAGCTCACTATGTAAAACTGAAGGTGTCAGAGGCCTTATAACTGTTTTCTGTCTTTAAGAAAGCTGAAAAATACAAGAAATCATAATACTTGGCAACTATGAAGTAAATTAACAAACAATAAAAAGTTCTAAAGCAACTAATATCCAAGCTAAATCTGGAACCACAAAATACAGATAAAACGATGGTAAAAAATTCCCTTACATAGCAAACACTGGGTTGAGTTAACCCTTTCATTACTGTATTTATTTTGAGATGCTCTGTGTGTCTTTCAATTAATTTTAGATATAACAAAGAACTTAGTAAAATAACTTAGTTATCATTAAGCTAGTGTTAGGAACATAATTTGTGACTAAGGTTTGGTGGAAGATTTTTAATTCAAAACTTATGGAAACAAGACATTTGTACTCAGAGCCAGAGATGGCTTCAGCTGGGTTAGTAATGAAATGGTTAAAAATATCATCATCATCATCATCGTTTAACGTCCATTTTCCATGCTGGCATGGGTTGGATGGTTTGACTGAGGGCTGGTGAGCCAGCAGCTGCACCAGGCTCCAATCTGATCTGACAATGTTTCTACAGCTGGATGCCCTTCCTAATGACAACCACTCAGAGAGTGTAGTGGGTGCTTTCTATGCGCCACCAGGAGTGGGTTCTGGTATTGGCCACATTCGGATGGTGCTTTTTACATGCCAGCAGAATGGGAGCCAATCAGGGGCCACTGGCCACAGCTGCAATTTTGGTTTTACTTGGCTCCACATTTGGATGGTGCCTTTTACATCCCACCGGCACGATATACATACAATTCGCTCAGCCATATTTTTAAACAAGATTATTTCTTGAACTATCAGGGGCGTTCTTGTGTTTTAAAGGAAACGTTCTTTGCAGAGAACGTTTACTGTTTAGAGAAACTTAAAATATGTCTAGTTCACACTAGACATGAAACCAATAGGTTTTTTTCTAAACTTACATTACACATTCACAAATGAATATTTATATATATATATATATGTGTGTGTGTGTGTGTGTGTGTGTGTGTGTGTGTGTGTGTGTGTGTGTGTGTGTGTGTGTGTGTATGGAATTTGGAATTTGAAATCTGAAATCGAAATCGAAGCGAATCCGACGACTGGCACCCATGCGAACCTCTCCTTCATTGAACACTAAACTCTGCTTGCA
>NC_068983.1:57451996-57456996 GCF_001194135.2 Octopus bimaculoides | reverse complement strand
ATATTCTTTAATATTAACCTGGTAATGGAAATGGAATTAGACTACAATTACTGTTGCATTGAGAATTGTGTTGTTCCAGTTCTGTTCCATTTTGTATTATAGAATGGAGTTATAGATTTCTTGCCAACACTCTACGTAACAGATAGATGTAAACATCAGGAGTTTATTATTGTTGTAATATCATCATGGATGCAAGGCAGCGAGCTGGCAGAAACGTTAGCACACCAGGGCGAAATGCTTAGCATTATTTCGTCTGTCTTAACGTTCTGGGTTCAAATTCCACCAAGGTCGACTTTGCCTTTCATCCTTTTGGGGTTGATAAATTAAGTACCAGTTGCATACTGAGGTCGATCTAATTGACTTGCCATCTCCCCCAAAATTTCGGGCCTTCTGCCTAGAGCAGAAAAGATTGTTGAAGGCGGCGAGCTGGCAGAAACATTAGCACACCGGGCGAAATGCTTAGCGATATTTCGTCTGCCTTTATGTTCTGAGTTCAAATTCTGCTGAGGTCAACTTTGCCTTTCATCTTTTCAGTGTCGATAAATTAAGTACCAGTTGCATTCTGGAGTCGATCTAATCGACTGGCCCCCTCCCCCCCACACTTTCAGGCCTTGTGCCTAGAGTAGAAAGGATTCACCAATGACAAGTACAATATGAATACAGATTAAATTCTCACACTTCAAAAAAACAAACGGAAAAAAAAAAAATTGAGAAAAAAATCTCAATTAATAAATAATTCCAAGTTCGATTCCAAGCAGTGACCTGAATAATAATAATAATAATAATAATAATAAGTGCAAAAAATCGTGTTAACTGGAAATACTCATGTACTGAGAAGAGCATTATCACTGTGTAAACAACATTCATTCGTGAATTTATTTATTTATTAATTTTTTTTAAATACATATTTTACCTGTGAATTTGTGTGTGTAAATTGGGAATGCATACAATGAGCTTCTCTGCTTTAGGTGTACGGAAAACACATGGCGAGAAATGGAAGAAAATTTGAAGAAAGAAGAAAAAACAACAACATAATAATAATAATAATAATAACATCAAAAAATACCTTAGGAATGAGAACCCAGGTTCGAAATTTCCCCAAGACACCTGATGAAGGCTGGAAGGTATATCAGCCGAAATGTTGTGTTAACAACAAACAAGATGAGGACAGATATAAATAATGTTGAATGTAAATAATGTAAATAATATAATGAATAATTTATAAGTATTTTAGAATAGGGAGTTACTTTTCAATCACCCTGTATACTTTCTAACTACCCCTGTATATATAAGCAGATGTAAACACCTTATCTTCTTTTTATGTGTTATCTTTGCAAACATTTACAAATACATTCTGGAATACTGGATAACATTTAAATATCATAGTCTTTACCTTATGAGAATTTAGAAACTTTGAAAAAAATCAAGTGAATTATTTTTTAACAGTAGGACTCAAAATATTTAAAACTATAGATTAATTCTTTCTGTTATAGGCACATGATTTTAAATATTCGAGGACGGGGTTCTACTTGACTACATCAACCCTATTTCTCAACTTGTATTTAATTTATCAACCCTGAACACTCAGGGGCAAATTGGCTGTGCATCGAGGCCCTACTTTTGGTGACCACAGTCACCAGCCCCACGGCCGAGTTCAATGTCCATGCAGGCCTGTAGTGAGTGGAGAGGACCCTGGGGTGCTGGTGTATTAAGGTAGGTGGCGCCACCTGTCAAGGGAGAGCCTTTCCATTTGCCACCCTTGGACCCCACAAAAAGCACATATTGCCTACAGCAATAAGCTACAACAAGATAAAGAGTGCTGCCTCTTTAAAAGTGCCACCCAGGGAGGACCATACCTTCCCCCCCCCACCATCTATGCTAGTTACCCTGAAAGGATGAACAGTTAAGGGGATCTTGGTAGTATTTGAACTCAGAACAATAAGGCAGGAAGAAATGCTGTTGGGCATTTTGTCCAGTTTGCCTACAATTTTGTCATTTTGCTGCTATTTCCGGTCTTTTCCAGCTAATAATATTGGTGCTGGATATTCCATATGCAATTATTTATAACTTCATCCGCTGGATTTTGCACCTTCAAAAATTATTTCACTTCTTATTTTTGCTGTTTTCAAACATAGAACATATGATGAGCCCATAATTCAAAGGACCATACCAAAAGATTATTCTAAGGGAAGAAGTACCTATGGAGTACTCGGCCACATGCATTAATTAATTAAAATTCAATTAGTGGACAGTTGGTTTGATCAAACAACTGGACGACAATGATGATGATAATGATGATGATAGAGGTGATGCTGGTGATGGTGGTAGTGGCAGTGGTGGTGGTGATGATGATGATGGGGGTGGTAGTGGTGTGTAGCAGTAGTGGTGGTGGTAATGATGATGATGATGATGATGCTGATGTTGATGATGGATGGTGATGATGATGATGATGATGATGATGGTGATGACAATGATGATGATGATGATGACAACAATGACAACAACATCGATGATGATGATGATAATAATAATGATAATGATGATGCCAAAGATGATGATGATGATGATGATAATAATAATGATGATGATAATCATGATAATGTTTAATGCCTTGCAATAGTCTAGGATTTGAAGGGGGAGAGGGCTGAGTAGGAGTGATAAGGTAGTGTGTTGTGGGGTGGGGTGGGGGTTGCACGTGTGAAGGAAGATGTTTTCACAGTGATGCCTTTGAATTAACTGTTAAGACATATTGTAAGGAAGATGAGAGGATACAGGGGTTTGGGATAGGAAGAAGAGATGGTGATGGGGAGAAGAAGAGGGAGAAGGTGTGAGAGAGCGTGAGTGGGTGGTGGTAAGAGTCTGGTGAAGGAAAGTGAAAGAGAGAGAGAGGGAGAGGGGGGGAGAGTGTGTGTGTGTTTGTGCTGAAATGAGAAGGAAAGAAGTCTGAGAGATGGAAGAGAGATTACAAATGCTGGGTTAAATTGGAAGATGAGAATCAGTGATAAGAAGCAGGAGAAAGAGAGAGAGAGAGAGAGAGAGAGAGAGGGATGGAGAAAGGGAGAGAGAGGGAGGGAGGGGGAGAGAATGAAAGAGAAACAGATAGACTGATAGATAGATAGATAAATAGATAGATAGATAGATAGATAGAGACCAGAGAGAGAGAGAAAACGACAAAGAAAGACAAAAAGAGATAAATAGAGAGAGAGATAGAGAGAAAAAAAAGAGAGAGACAGATAGAAAGATTGCTAGCTAGCTAGTCTGATAGATAGATAGGCATAGAGAGAGAGAGAGAAACAACAAAGAAAGACACAAAAAGAGATAGATAGAGAGAGATAGAGAGAGAGAAAGAGAGAGAGACAGATAAATAGAGTGATAGTTAGCCAGACTGATAGATAGATAAATAAATAGATAGAGAGATAGAGAGATAGAGAGATAGAGAGAGAGAGACAGAGATGGAGAGAAGAGTGAGCATTAGAAAGACAAAGAAAGACAGAAAGAGAGAGACTGACAGATAGAGAGTGAGAGAGAAAGAGACAGAATGAGACAGATAGATTGACTAATAGATAGAGAGACAGAGAGAGAGAGAGAGAGAGAGAGAGAGACCAAGAAAGAAAGAGGGAGAGAGAAATGCATAGTAAGTGTTCAGCAACGTAAAAGGTTAAGTAAATTATTGTAAATAGGGATCATTAGCGAGGGGAGAAGGGAGAGGATAGGAAATTTGGAGAGAATAAAGTAAGGGAATGGAAGAACGAAGTGTGTGTGCGGGGGGGGGGGGGGGGGGCAGCAGAGGTAGGTTAAAAAAAACAAAACAAACAAGAAATAAAAGAGAAGCGAAAGCATCATAAAGTGAGATGGAGATTAAGTGGGAGATAAGTTTGAAAGCTTTCGTGGAACAACATGATTGCAAAGAAGAAAATGTTTTCTAAACTGAAAATCTAGAAGTAGTTGTTGCGAATATGGTGTATGCACTCTAGCAAACAAGATCACATTAGCAGATAGATCAAATTTGTTGCTTGTAGTTTTATTTTTACAAGATACACTTGTTGATGTAAGCAAAGGTTTTAGATGTGTGTGTATGTGTGTGTGTTTGTGTGTTTGTGTTCTGCTGTGTTTTATTTCATTTTGTTTAATTATATTTATTCATTCATTTATTTTTACTTTTCCCACCAATGGAAATCAACTGTAGAATTATTAGGAGCCAGCAACGGTTCTATAGTTGTCTTTCGAAGTATATTGAATTAAAGAAAAAGCAAGCAAGAATTTTTCACCCCTATTTCTTTCCAAAAATTCTTACCTCTTACTGACTGACTCACAAGTTCAGAATGATGGAATAAATTTCACAAATAATCTTATTTTAACTCTGTAGAATGGCTATTTGTTCAGAAGCAGATTATTGGTAAACAGTCAGATAAATGTAAGGAAATATCAAAATATTGGAAACATTGATAAGAATTGCTGTGGCAAAGGTATTTTCTCTTAGCATATTAAACTGGTTTCCTTTTCATAGGCACCAATTTATTTGCCGAGGAAATATTTTAGCTGATTAAAAAAAACCCAGAAGGATTTCTAAGAATGACTTTTTCTTTCTTCATAATATATATATTACACATGAGCAGAACCTACTCTTAATACTGTTACTCAGGCACTCAACTGTTGATGAAACTGTTCTATATTTAAGAGGTGACGAAATGTGTAGATTATTTACATTTGATGGATATTTGTTCTCATCTTGTTTGTTGTTAACACGTTTTGGCTGATATTCCTCCAGCCTTCATCAAGTGCTTTGGGGAGATTTCAAGCCTGGATTCTCATTCCTAAGGTATTTTTCGATGTTATTCGGTCATGCTCAAAATGGTGTTTTTTAGATGCCACCTGCACAGGAGCCAGTCCAGCGGCACTGGCAATGACATCCCTCGAATGTTTTATATATATATATATATATATATATATATAATTATTATAAAATATGGTAAGTAATCATATATTAATTAATATCGATT
>NC_068983.1:57451133-57451775 GCF_001194135.2 Octopus bimaculoides | reverse complement strand
GTGTCTATTAAGACCTAATTTTTTCTCAACATGAAATATAGCGTAATACCAAAACGTAAGCGGGCAAGACATTTAAAATCACCAAAAAAAAAACTCATCATTAAACAGGGACCGGTTTCGGATTTAACGAATCTTACCGATTATCTATTCCTCTTCAGCCTGATTTGTAATGTAACCGCAATCATCAGAATCGTATACAAAGTTGCCCACCGCCACACGTGCGCGTGTATATGGTTCTGCTAATTGAAGCTTAATGGTAAAATTTAAAAGTTTTACGTTTTGGTATTACGCTATATTTCGTGTTGAGAAAAATTTAGGTCTTAATAGACACAAGATGTGATCTATTTCTAGCACATTGATTGTCCACGTTAGTGGTCAACGCTATATATAAAAATATATATATATATATGTAGGAGTGGTTGTGTGGTAAACAGTTTGCTTACCAACCACATGGTTCCGGGTTCAGTCCCACTGCGTAAGCACCTTGGGCAAGTGTCTTCTACTATTACCTCAGGCCGACCAGAGCATTGTGAGTGGATTTGGTGGACGAAAACTGAAAGAAGCCTGTCGTATATATGTATATGTATATATGTGTGTGTTTGTGTGTCTGTGTTTGTCCCTCCTACATCACTTGACAACCGA
>NC_068983.1:57450894-57451123 GCF_001194135.2 Octopus bimaculoides | reverse complement strand
TGTCTGTGTTTGTCCCTCCTACATCACTTGACAACCGATGATGGTGTGTTTACATCCCAGTGACTTAACGGTTCGGCAAAAGAGACCGGTAGAATAAGTACTAGGCTTACAAGGAATAAGTCCTGGGGTCCATATGCTTGACTAAAGGCGGTGCTCCAGCATGGCCACAGTCAAATGACTGAAACAAGTAAAAGAGTAAAAGAGTATATATTTACACACACAAAACCAT
>NC_068983.1:57450098-57450884 GCF_001194135.2 Octopus bimaculoides | reverse complement strand
CACACACACACACACACACACACACACACACACACACACACATACACACACACACACACACACTACTTGGACATCATTAGCAATAACTCTCATATATTCTATGTGAAAGCCTTCTAAACATTTCTAAATTATTATCTACTTATCTCTCCCTTTTAGCCAGCAGTGAAATACAATGTCGGTGTATGCATGTATGCATGCATGCATATGTGTACATGTTTATGAAGGCATACACATAAATGTGTGCACATATGAGTGTAAGTATGGGATGAGCATGGAGTGCAAAATGTCACTCAAATTTTGCTTGAGTGACAACTACAGATATTTCATTTCCTCCTGGCGTATAGTGAATATAATTGTATTAGCCCTAATAGTCTTGCACAGAAGAATTTCGGATTTTATCTCATCATATACTGGTATTCATTTGACGACGAATACTAACTGAGAGTGACACGTGATGTTACTATATTATTTCTTAGATCTGATATGATATCAGCTCTGAACAACATCATCATCATCTAAAGAATATGACAAATTGCATTTTTATTCTGTTTGATAATTGAAAGAGAAATGGTGACAAAACTGAGAGAGAAGAGGAAAGTGAAGAAGATCAATGCTGAAATTTGCTAATGTTTGAGAAAGTATTATCATCCTTAGGATATAATATGGAAATTCTGAATATACAATACTTCATTACTATCATCATTATTATTATTGTCCCCCATCGTTATTATTATTATTATTATTATTATTATTATTATTATTATTATTATTATTATTATTATTATT
>NC_068983.1:57437445-57445778 GCF_001194135.2 Octopus bimaculoides | reverse complement strand
ATATATATATACATGTATGTATGTATGTATGTATGCACGTATGTATGTATTTCAGAAGATTTGTTATCTTATTTCTAACTTCTGTCAACTTTGCTTTCTTGTATGTGTGTGTGTGTGTGTGTATGGACATACTTGCATATGTGTGTGTAAGTATATACATATACATATAAAATTAGTGTACATTTAAACACAAAATGACGTGACCCTTAACAAGCAGCCTTACATGCTAGAAGTAGCATGTCTCTCTCTCTCTCTCTCTCTCTCTCTCTCTATATATATATATATATATATATATATATATATACACACACACACACACTCATATACAACTATGTATATATTTATGCATGCATGTATGTATAGGTATGTGAGTGTGTGTGTGTATGTATTTATATATACATGCACACACATATATATACATTCATATAAAAAAAAATGAAAAATAAATTAACTAGTAAAAAGAGAGAATTAAGATCAATATTCTTGAATATTCGTAATTCTGAAATGTAGAGAACAGAAGAAAATTATTACAGCACTTGATTTACAGATTTCATTTCATTAAAGAATGAATGCCTCCTAATCAACTGCAACACATTTTAAAAGTTTCTTGCGTAATTCTTTTTCAAAGGGGATAAAAATTTGAATGTAGCTACTACTACTACTGTTGCTACAACAACAACAACAACAACAACAACAACGACAACAATAATTTCTGCAGGCTTCTGATGAAGGTATGATTTCTTATTATTTGTTGCTTTCGAATAAAAGAAAATGCTGTTTGTAATTATCTTACGTAATTCATTTTCCTTTTGTTTTTAAACGACTTGTTCCAATTAGAGGATTTCATCTTGCTTTTATCATTTAATTTTTATAAGCAATCAGGGAAGAAGAAAAAGAAGAAATTGGATTTATGAAAAATTAAGTAGGACTACACCATAGTCATTAACATATTATAATAATTATTTTTTATTAATTAGAAGGGCGGGAAAACTGGTTGAGCCATAATGATTATTAAAGGCTACGTGCATTCTAACATTATAACGCTTACTGTTTCATCTCTTAGTTTCTAAGCTCAGGTTCTAATTAAATCAAGTGTTGGCAGTTAATTAACAGAGTCATCAGTGCAAAGTACAGAAGCATGCTGTGTGTTATTTAGCCATGGACCTTTATGTTCTGAGTTCAAATCTTGCCAAGATTAGCTTTGCTGTTATTCTTCTGAGTATTAGCAAAATAGCAAATCAGTCAGGTAGCGGGAGTCACCAATATACTTCTCTGACTATGCTAGTGAAGTGTGATTTGAAGGAAATTTGGTTGCTATTTCAAGCAGGCCGAGCAAACACATACAGGGGTAATTAGAACTTAGCAATAAAATTAAAGATATTGGCCTATTGATTCAGAAATGGATTAACTTTCAAATGTAGAAGAAAAAAAATCTACAATTTTGAGAATATTGCAAAAGGTAAGAGAAGAGACTTCTGATACCACTGCTTTATGTAATCATCATTATTTAACATCCCTCAACATATCTTTTTCCATGCTGGCATGGACTGGACAGTTCAGCATGAAATGATGAGCCACAAGATTCTGTGCCCAACTCCAATGTTTGCTTTAGAATGGTTTGAGCAGCTTGATGACTTTTCTATACCAACCACTTCACAGAGTTGTGATGCATGTGCCTGGTATACCCTTATCAGACGGGTAGCCATGGTGGGTATACTGCGCTTCATATATTTGTTCCCCAGTGTCACTTTGATAGCATGCACTACTCTCTCACTCAATAATCCTTTCTATTATAGGTACAAGGACTGAAATTGGGGGTGGGGTAGTCAATTAGATTGACCACAGTATGCAACTGGTACTTAATTTATTGACCCCAAAAGGATGAAAGACAAAGTCGACCCTGGCGGCATTTGAACTCACAACGTGAAGACAGACACTTGGTGTACCCATATCAGATGGGTAGTCATAATGGATATACAGGGCTTTGTATTGATGCGACGACCGAAAATACAATTAGCATTATATCCCTATTTCCCGGGCTGGGTTTTGAACCCGTACTCTGGTCAGTTGGGGAGAATGGTATTTCTTTTGTCTTGTCTGCAACCACAGCTATTTTTAGCGTAGCTGCCCCTTTCCGGTCAGCGAAAGTTCAAAATCGGCAGGATAGGAATGTACCGACCGACCCATCGAGGCAGTTGGGTTGTAGCAGCCAGCCGAGGCAGTCGAGCTCTGGGAGCCAGCAGGATCTGTTGTGTCGAGTGGTAGCAGTCATCCGAAGCAGTTGGGGGACAGCAGTTTGCCCGTGGAGATGAAGCAGTTGTACAGAGATGAAGAAAGAAGAATTATAAGTCTGGCAGAGAAAGTTATGGTCAGCAGAAACGCATAGAGTCCCAGAGAGAGAGAGACGAAATTGTAGTGGCAGACTGCCTTGGTCAGTGGAAGTAGCAGACCTGAAGGAAACAAACTTCGTTGTGGTAAATGCTTTTATATTATTTTAGAGAAAAAGAACTCTGAGTTGTTAACTGTGTTGTTAAATGCTTCTAAAAGAAAGGAAAAGAAAAGAAATACAAAAGAAAGAAGCAGAAGAACTTTGTTGTCAAATGAAACTTGAGACACGAACTTTGGGATGTAAAAATGATTGAAAAGCTTGTAATTGTTTGGAAACTTTGTCAACGTTATTGAACTGTTATGCCATGTATTGGAATTGTTATTATGAATTGCTCTATTCTAATGTTTTAAATGTATTCTGTGATGTTATGTATGTAAAAAAAAAAGGTTACCCAACGCATGGTCTTCGTGTTGTTTCTTCCTCCCCGTCCTATTTGCCTGTGTTGTTCTTCGTTACGTGCTCCAGCCGGGGCTTTATTATCGAGGTCAGGTGACCGACAGACGAATTTGCTAGCTCACTGAGTGTTGAACGTTCGCGCGTGCGCTAGTCCCCTCTTCGGTGTTAAGGAGGTGCTTCGCGTGCGGGCGTTCGTAACAGTATATTTGTACCCCAGTGCCACTTTGGTGGCATGCACTGCTCTCTCTCACTCAATAATAATAATAGAAACAAAAGCAAGTGGAAAAATAATATTAACAACTCTAATCCTTTCTAGTGGAGACACAGGTCCTAAAGTGGTTGCAGAGGGGTTAATCAATTGCATTGGTCCCAATACTCAATTTGTACTTATTTTATTGACCCCTAGAAGAATGAAAGGCAAAGTCCACCTCAGCAGAAATCGAACTCACCATGCTGGACAAAATGTTAAGTGACATTGCATTCGTGTTTATGTTCTAATGATTTCACCACTTCATTGCCTTACAACTACAACAACAATAATAATAACCCTTTTTACCATAGGCACAAGGCCTGAAATTTTGATAGGAGGGGGGGCAATCAATTAGATCGATCCCAGTACACAACTGACACTTACCGTATTTGATGGTCTATAAGATGCGCTTTTTTTTTTTTACCCCAAAATGGCTTAAAAAGTCCCCCTGCATCCAATGCACTCAATACAGGCTCAAAACTCACTCAAAACAGTATGTACATTTACAAAACACGTGCCGCCATCTATTGGTGAGCAATCGCCTACGGTATGTTTATATCGAATGGGGATGCAATAAATTGCTTATAATTACCTGTAATAACATAAAGTTATACAGGTAAGTGGGGGAATTAAAACATTATTTTAGTGGTAATTTATTTTACAAAAGTACAACCTAGTCTAGGGTGTGTCCTATGCACTCATGCGTCTTATAGGCCATCAAATACGGTAATTTATTGACCCCAAAAGAATGATAGGCAGAGTCCACCTCAGTAGAATTTGAACTCACCATGCTGGACAAACTCCTAAGTGACATTGCATTCGTGTTTATGTTCTAATGATTTCACCACTTCATTGCCTTACAACAACAACAATATTAATAATAATAATAAAAATAATAATGTTAATAATTATTTCTACTCTAAGCACAAAGTTTTGAAAGTTTTTTGGTGGAAGGGGGCTTGATGATTACATCGACCCCTCCAGTGTGTAACTGGTATTTCATCGCCCTCCCCCACCCCCGAAAGAATGAAAGGTAAAGTCTTCCCCGGCGGAATTTGAACTCAGAATGTAACGGCAGACAAAATACCTATTTCTTTACTGCCCACAAGGGGCTACACACAGAGGGGACAAACAAGGACAGACAAACGGATTAAGTCGATTATATCGACCCCAGTGCGTAACTGGTACTTAATTTATCGACCCCGAAAGGATGAAAGGCAAAGTCGACCTCGGCGGAATTTGAACTCAGAACGCAGTGGCAGACAAAATACCGTTAAGCATTTCGCCTGGCATGCTAATGATTCTGCCAGCTCGCCTCCTTAAAAAAAGAAGAAAAGACAACAACAACAACAACAACAACAATAATAATAATAATAATGATAATAATAATAATAATAATAATAATAATAATAATACTAATAATAATAATAATAATAATAATAATAATAATGTTAATAATAAAACCTTTTATTTTCAGAATCGTCTAAAAATAATTTGCTTCATAACAGAGAAAATTTAAATGTTTCTTCATGGGAGAGATTTTTCCTGTTGGTTGAAATCCAAGTTAGGACCTGATCAGTATTTACCATGCAATAAAGCTATAACCTACCACTTGCAGAGGATTCCACTTCAACTTACAGCCAGAACCTATTAATAGTCACAGATGATAATGGAGCACTCTTTGCGTGTTTGTTTCCTGTTTCAGAAAGTGGTTGTTTTATGTGGGGTTTTTTTCCCTTCCATTCTGTCGTTTTGTTTCTAAGATGTTATTCAGGTTAACAACAAAGAAGCTGTGGAGATAAGAAAAGCCATCGCAGAACATCTATATTCTTGAAATATCTCTTGGGAGAGTAATTGTTGTCGTTTATTACTGCTGTTATCGTTAAGCCTAACTCATCGTAAGGTAAATACCACCATTACCGATATCCAAACTACAGTGGAGAAGGCTAGCCACTGGATTTGGTTAAAAAGAGATGATGAGCGATAGCTAGAGAAATATTGAGCTTTGTTTTTAATAATCAGTTGATCTAGCAAGAGGGGCCTCATATCAGTGAGGGGGGCCGGTGCGTATTGATGCCGTCGAGAGGTAGGCCCCGAAACGGCACGCATTCCCTCCTGATGACTGCATACACTTGCTGGCTTCCGGTATGCGGAGTTCTTGACAGGTAGCACTTTGCACGTGTGAGTTGTTTGCAAGACATCTAGGTTCATGGGCCTGGGAGCAAGGGGTGCAGAGAGTGCAATAGCATTTTCTTGTGAATTTTTGTGGGATGTATAACATAGAAGCTGTGGAGATTTTGATTTCAAGAAGAAAAACCATCGCAGAACATCTATTGGGTTGGCAGCTAAGTTCCCGCCATTTTAAAAAATTAATTTTTTTTTAAAGTTTAATAAAAAATAACAACTAATTAATCAATGTTCAGCAAGATTTTCAATACCCTGTTGGAAGAAATCACCCAATTTCGACTCGAGAAATTGATCCAACCAAACTCTCAATTCAGCATCAGTATTGAACGAAACTCCGCGCATAGTATTTAAAAAAGATCAAAAGAGGTGGAAATCCATTCGTGCCAAATCAGGAGAGTACTTACCACACAGCCACACACACACACACACACAGACACACACACACACAGACACACACACACACACACCTCCTCCTCCTCATCATCATTGTTTAACATCCGCTTTCCATGCTGACAAGGGTTGGACAATTTGACTGAGGACTGGTGAGCCAGAAGGCTGTACCAGGCTCCAATCTAATCTGGCAGAGTTTCTACAGCTGGATGTCCTTCCTAACGTCAACCACTCCAAGAGTGTAGTGGGTGCTTTCATGTGCCACCGGCACGAGGGCCAGTAAGGTGGTACTGGCAATGGCCACACTCAAATGGTGTTTTTTACGTGCCACCTGAACAAGAGCCAGTCCAACGGCACTGGGAGTGACCTCACTCAGTGATACTAATAACCTGGTGTTAAAACTCAATGTACATATGCTTCAGAACAAGCATCCGTCAAACATGAAATGCAAAAGTGCAAATTTGAGTGCATTACATTCGATAGCAGAAACAGCTGTAAGGTAATGAAATTCACAAAATAATCTTTTATTCTTTTATTTTAATTTCTTAAATATATGTGTATAATTCTCCATGATAGATCGTTAGCCACTACACATTCTATATTTTCTTTCTTTGTTTCATTCTGCTTCAGAACAAAGCATCTGACAAACATGAAATGCAAAAGTGCAGATTGTGGGTGAATGTTGGAAGAATGGCCAGTATGAAAGGACCAGTTCTGAGTGCAAACCTGTGAGAAATAAAAGAAGGGCTCTTGCCCTGTTGTTCAGGCATCAGTGGCTTTCGTGGGGTTTTCCACAAGGACATTAAAGTGCCTCCCCCATCAGGAGTTTTAATTTGTCTAATTTCTATTGTTCTTTTATTTTTTGTTTACACACTGTAAAACCCATTGTATTGTTCCGTTTATGTTGTTGCATGTCCTTTAATGCTATTGTATGTGAGCCCTCATGGCTAATAAAAGAATTAATTATTATTATTATTATTATTGTTATTTCTTTATTGTCCACAAGGCGATAAACATAGAGGGGACAAACAAGGATAGATAAAGGGATTAAGTCAATTACATCGATCCCAGTGCATAACTGGTACTTAATTTATCGACCCTGAAAGGATGAAAGGCAAAGTCAACCTCGGCGGAATGTGAACCCAGAATGTAACAGCAGACAAAATACTGCTACGCATTTCACCCGGCATGCTAACGTTTCTACCAGCTTACCGCCTTATCATTATTATTATTATTATTATTATTATTATTATTATTATTATTATTATTATTATTATTATTATTATTATTATTATTATCATTATTATTGTGTGTATGTGTGTGTGTGTGTGTGTTTCCCTCCGCCACTTGACAACTAGTATTGGTATGTTTATTTACATTCACGTCACTAAGTGGTTTGGCAAAAAGGATTATCGACTAAAATAGCAGCCTTCATTGCACCAATTCATTTAAAATGGTCTAAACAATTGTAAAGAAAATGGGAAGAATATGTTGAATTCACATAAAGAATCTTGCAAATCGAAATACAAAAAGAAAAAAAGTAAGAATAAAGTCTTGAAAATATCAAGCAACCCTTTAAAAGATGATTTTAATATAAGCTCAAGATTTTCTGAACCATCGTGACAAACATCATAAACATTCGGATATACTGCTAAGCATTTCACCCGGCGTGCTAACGTTTCTACCAGCTTACCGCCTTATTATTATTATTATTATTATTATTATTATTATTATTGTGTGTATGTGTGTGTGTGTGTGTGTTTCCCTCAGCCACTTGACAACTAGTATTGGTGTGTTTACATTCACGTCACTATGTGGTTTGGCAAAAAGGGACTGATAAAATAAATACCAGGATTAAAAAAATAAAATTTTGACTGAGATTGATTCATTCTACTAAAATTCTTCAAGACAGGACTCCAGCATGGCCACAGTCTAACGAATTAAACAAGAAAAATACCAAAGATGAAAACAACCTAGATTGATTGTAGAATTAATCTGTTATGTTGCTTAACACTGCCATCTGGTCATTTGATGTCTTTAGCAGAGTCTACTTCATTGCAAGGATTCCAACACAGCCATCAGCTCCTGGATACCAGCACTGCCGTCTCTAATGACTAAAAGATGAAAAACAAAAACAGAAACAGAACAGAAACCAAAGAAAAAGCAAAATGAAAACAAAGGATATTGTCTATTCTGATTAAGATCTGGAAATGTTTTATTTCAGTATGTGAAATGACTGCAAGGAATTACCTATAATGAGTGGAAAGGTTAATAGATACCAGTGTGGTCTAGATTTTCATCATAGCCATTGATAAATGATTAATGCTAAGAGAATAATTACATTATGAAACAAATACTTATGTATAAAACGTATTAAATAATTGATCAATATTATTAGATGTTTAGAGTGTGTTGCAAATATACATGCATACATATATGTATATATATTATATATATACACACACACATATATATGTATGTATGTGTATATGTGTGTGTATGTGTGTGTGTGTGTGTGTGTGTGTGTGTATGTATATATATAACTTGGTTATTTTCCCTAAAACTATATATTTTGTATATATTTTATCGATAAAGCTCAATTTAATTTTAATTTTTTATAAATTGATTTTAATTGAGTTTTTACCTGTAATTTTGGATTTTGTCCCTAATATTATTATTATTATTATTATTATTATATATATATATATATATATATATATA
>NC_068983.1:57434342-57436468 GCF_001194135.2 Octopus bimaculoides | reverse complement strand
ACTCTGCCAGATAAGATTGGAGCCTGGTGCAGCCATCTGGTTTCACCAGTCCTCAGTCAAATCATCCAACCCATGCTAGCATGGAAAGTCGACGTTAAACGATGATGATGATGATAATGATGATGATGATGATGATGATGATGATGGAGTTTAAATATGGAGATAGGTAGACATTTTGTAAAGTATCTCTACAGATTTTCCATAAAATTTAGAGCCAGCACTGAAAGTTACAATAGTTCATGTATGAATACATCTATGTAGACAATGTGATCAAAAATAGAGAAATAGGAAATGGCGGGGGTTAAATGCATTTTTCTTCAAGCGCATTGTTTACATAACTATATTCGTTTACACAATGTCCCAACTTTCAGTGCTGGCTCTAATTTTTGAGTGGCTGTGTGGTAAGAAGCTTGCTTTCCAACCAGATGGTTCCGGGTTTAGTCCCACAAACATGCACACACAGATATATACATATCTGTGTGTGTGTTTGTGTGTGTTGGGGTGAGTATGTGTGAGTGTATGTGCGTGGGGGTATGTGTATATGTGGGGTATTTGTATGTGTGTTGGAGTGGGGTGGGGGCCATGTGGGGTATGTGTGTGTGTGTGTGTGTGTGTGTGTGTGTGTGTGTGTGTGTTTGTTTGTCTGCGTTTGTCCTCCCACCATTGCTTGACAACTGATGCTGGTGTGTTTACGTCCCCGTAACTTAGCAGTTCAGCAAAAGAGACCAATAGAATAAGTACTAGGTTTACGAAGAATAAATCCTGGGGACGATTTGTTTTGGCTAAAAGCAGTACTCCAGCATGGTCACAGTCAAAATGACAGAAGCAAGTAGAAGAGCAGATAACTTAAATTGTCTGAATCACACTTCTAACATAAAAAGTGCAACACAGCATTGGCTTATAAACCTTTAATATACCTGGTGGCACAAGCGGAGCTAGGGGGCACAGGCGCCAGGGGTGCTAGAGGAGGAGCGTTAGGAGCACTAGAGGAGGGACACTAGGGGCAGTCCAGCCTGGGTAGCACTTTTAAAGGGGTGGCACTTTTCATCCTGGTGTAGACTATTGCTGTAAGTAATATGTGTTTTTTGTAGGGTCTGGTGGGTGGAAAACGGAAGGTCCACCCCGGTGGTACACACTCTGGCTATGCTAGTGCTTGATAATATATTATGATTGCAAAATGAAATATGGTGTCCCTACTAGCAATTAATATGTAGGCATTTGTACATACTGACATTTCCATAGAATTCCAATTACCTCTAGTTCTGTTTTAATTAATTAATTCTCAAATACATGAGATAATTAAACCATTTATGAGTAAGGAAATTGAAAACTTGAAATTGCTCTGAAACCTTGTTATAAGTAGTAAAAGTTATAATAATAATAATTATAATAATTTTATGGTTCATATTTGAATTTGTACACGATTTTAACATCTTTTAACTAGTCATCGTCTTTGAATAATTTTGTTCCCTAAATATCACCTAATTTTCAAGCCAGAAATATCTTTTGAGAATAATGATTAAATCATGAATAAAGTGAATATTTATTTTGAAAGAGTTAATTTAATTTGTACAGTTAATGAAATGATAATTTATTAGCAATACATTCTCATTTCTAGAACATCCTTATATACTATGCCACTCAGGGAAAGGTAAATACAAAAGAAAACCAAACATCTTTATATTTAATCATGTACATATAAATATTTAATTATAAGTATTTAATTATAATTATAAGTATTTAATGCTTCCATACAAAAGCATATGAGCATGTCATGGGACTGTTAACTCCCAAATCTTAATCCCTGTGTGTGTTTGTTCTGCAATATGTTCCAGAAACTTCATCAGTCATATACAACAGGAGGCTCCACTCTTCCGTCAAACTTCTATGTTAATCTCTCTACTCTTTTACTTGTTTCAGTCCTTTTGACTGCGGCCATGCTGGAGTACCACCTTTAGTCGAGAAAATCGACCCCAGGACTTATTCTTTGGAAGCCTAGTACTTATTATATCGGTCCCTTTTTGCCGAACCGGTAAGTTACGGGAACGTAAACACACCAGCATCGGTTGTCAAGCAATGGTGGGGGGACAAACACAAGCACACAAACACACATACATACATACATA
>NC_068983.1:57429211-57434010 GCF_001194135.2 Octopus bimaculoides | reverse complement strand
TTGCATTCAGTGGACTCAAATACACATCCACCTTCTCTGCTCTTCTTTCCTATTCTGTCTCATATCCATATTGTACACAGACCTCACATCTCTTTCTTTCTCTCTCTCTCATTTTCCTGGTAGGTAAGCCATGTACTTGCCTCTTCAGCAAGATACCAGCTCCTCTCTCTGTATCATAGTTTCTTATTTTCTCAGTCTATACCCTGCTCAATTGAGGATACCGAAGTATCTTACAGGTACTCATCATCCTCATTGGTGTTGGTGGCATGTAAAAAAACACTTAGTCCACTCTGCAGAGTGGTTGGTATTAGGAAGGGCATCCAGCTGTTGGAACCATGCTAAAGCAGACATAGAACCTAGTGGAACCCTCTGGCTTGTCTGTTCTTGTCAAACTATCCAACCCATGCCAAATGATAATAATGATGATAATCTGTGCGATTTGTATGTCATATGTTAAAGGATTATCGACTAAAATAGCAGCCTTCATTGCTCCAATTCATTTTAAATGGTCTAAAAAATTGTAAAGAAAATGGGAAGAATATGTTGAATTCACATAAAGAATCTTGCAAATTGAAATACAAAAAGAAAAAAAGTAAGAATAAAGTTTTGAAAATATCAAGCAACCCTTTAAAACATGATTTTAATATTAGCTCAAGATTTTCTGAACCATCGTGACAAACATCATAAACATTCGTGATATTTTAATACGGAAATATTTACCAAGATATTTCTGTCACCCATTATATTTTGCATATTAATACAACATTTTTGCGATTCATTAATATTTTATAATCATTTTATTACACCACATTTTTTCTTATTTTTGGTCTTTTACCGTTTTGTGTTCCAGAATTAGACAGATGATTCTCTAGATTTCAATATTTGCATAAATTGTTGAAGTGTATACTTTTTTTATGCTTGTATGACTTTTCTCGCAATATGATAATTCAAAATGAAATGTGAATTGGCATCACATCATACCTAGAGAGGGAGAGACAAGGAGAGTGAGGGAGAGACAAGATGAGAGAGGGAGAGAGAATGGTTGAAACAAGAAAGAGAAATTATTTCATTTCATATGTTTTGGTGAATTTATGGCACAATATTTCTCGAAATTATTTTTAGAAATCCTTAAGAATAGAAAAGTCAAACTAATTTGGTGAAGTTAATACAGTTAGCAGAACTACCATTTAATTTGAATCTGTTTTGGTGAGTAGTTAGATGGAAGATTTTAGTAGAAAAGAAGAAATGATAGAGAGAGACAGAAAGATGAAGATTGACAAGAAATGACTCCCAGAATCTTGAGAATACAAACTCCTGGGTCTAATTTGCAGAGAAATAATGGAATTAAGGAGAAAAAGAGAAAAAGGTTAAGGCAGTCTGGTTAATAAAAGACCAAGAAGTCTTTCAGAAGTTACGCTTGGTGCATTAGCATAGCTAGAGGTTGGCAGTAGGGGGTGGTGCACCCTGGGTGACACTTTTAAAGGAGAATCACTTTTGGGTCTGCTGTAGGCAATATATGATTTTTGTGGGATCCAGAGGTGGCACACACTCTACCTATGCCAGTGGCTTGGTGTAATAAATGTAGACTGAGTAAAGAAATACTCAGCTTTGTGTCTTTAGGTTTTGTCTTTTATTTCGTCCAATCATTAGACTGTGGCCATGCTGGAGCACCACCTTGAACAGGTTTTAGTTGAACGACTCAAACCCAGTATTTTTTTTTTAAGCCTGGTAGTTATTCTCTCATTCTCTTTTGTCAAACCACTAAGCTATGGTAACATAAACAAACCAACATCAGTTGTCAAGTGGTAGTCAGGGACAAACATAGACACACACACACATGCACACACACACACACATATGCACACACACGACAGGCTTCTTTCAGTTTCTGCCTACTAAATCCATTTGCAAAGCTTTGTCAATCTGAGGCTATAGTAGAAGACACTTGCCCACAGTGGGACTGAACCCAGGACTCTACTATATCTCTTTTACTCTTTTATTTGTTTCAGTCATTTGACTGTGGCCATGCTGGAGCACCACCTTTAGTCGAGCAAATCGACCCCAGGACTTATTCTTTGTAAGCCTAGTACTTATTCTATTGGTCTCTTTTGCCGAACTGCTACGTTACAGGGACATAAACACACTAGCATTGGTTGTCAAGCGATGTTGGGGGGACAAACACACACACACACACGCACACATATATATATATATATATACATATGCGTACATACGAGAGGCTTCTATCAGTTTCTGTCTACCAAATCCACTCACAAGGCTTTGGTCGGCCCAAGGCTATAGTAGAAGACACTTGCCCAAGGTGCCACACAACGGGACTGAACCAGGAACCATGCGGTTCATAAGCAAGCTACTTACCACACAGCCACTCCTGCACCTATGAATATAATTAGTAGAATTCATTTGCTACACGGAGGGACTGAACCCAGAACCTTGTAGTCAGGGAAGCAAATTTCTTCTCTCTCAGCCACAATAGTTTCCTGGAAAATATTCAAAACATATTTATGAATATGAACACAATGGCGGCAATGCTAAGGTATTGGAGTGAATGACCACAAGATCTTGTGTACGTGCTCACACGCTTCGTCTTGCTTCACAAAGAATTGGTTATTTTCCAAATTCTTCTACTGCAATGGATGTCAACAAATATTATGTCACAGATGTGGGTGAATGATCGGAACATGGAATCTATTTGTGAAAATACCTGCATCACTAATTCTGACGTAAATCTTTTATCTTTTATCTTTAACTCATTAAAGTCACTGGGCTGTGGCCATGCTGGGGCACTAGCTTTATAACTGAGTCAAGCAATTTGACACCACTTACTTTCTTAAATCTGGTACTTGCACTAATCAGCGTCTTTTGTTGAACTGCTAAATTATGGGGATGTAAACAACCCAACACTGGATGTTGTGGTGGGAATGCAGTCAAACACGCACATACACACACACACACACTCACATATATATTATATGAATGTTTGTTTTTATGTCGATTTCTGATCAAAACAATTTACCATCAAACTGAAAGGTTACTCAATATTTTTGTATTGTAAGGCAGCGAGCTGGCAGAAACGTTAGCACACCGTGTGAAATGCTTAGTGGTATTTCGTCTGCAGTTACGTTCTGAGTTCAAATTCCACCGAGGTCGACTTTGCCTTTCATCCTTTCGGGGTCGATAAATTCAGTACCAATTACACACTGGGGTTGATATTGATGCCTTATCATACTGTCTTAAAGAAAGGATACACTGAACAATGTAGATTGATATACAAAAAGAGAGAATGCTTTTGACCAGGGATCTCATTGATGAAGACTGACCTAGGATTATACAATAACCAAAAAAGCCACTTTCTAGCATATCCATTGATATGCTAGAAACAGCAACCAAATCCCTTTCTCAGATCACCCTATATTGTTATCAAAAATAACACATCAGAATATATGATCTGAGATACACTATGCCTGAAAAAGAAAATGGGATGATCAGAACCGGAATGTCTTTGATCAACAGCAACAACAACCACAACAATTGCAAACATAGGACAGAAATACAATGTAACTATAATGGGAAAGCAAATTATTAAATAAACAAACAAAACTAATTGTATTTACTTAATTTGTTTAAAATTAATTAACAAAAGAGGTAGGGCTGGAAGGGGGATGACAGCTGTATATAGGCTGGAAATGAAATTTCAATTAATTTTAATTTCATTTTATGCATCCTTTTTAACCCCGCCCCCACCTCCCCAATTTTGTTCTCATACCCACCACCACCAACATCATCGCCGCCACCGCTGCCGCCACGACCACCACGACCACGATGATGACGTTGATGTCAACGATGACGATGACGACGACGACCACCCACCACCACCACCACCACCACCACCACTACCACTACCACTACTACTACTACTACTACTACTACTACTACTACTACTACTACTACTACCACCACCCCAACCACAACCATCACTACTTCTACTTCTTCAGATATTTTGATTTTATTTCTGCTATCATCGTCATCATCATCATCATCATCATCATCATCATCATCTCAATCATATTTTTATTACAATCAGCCACATCATTACAATGGCCACTGTCATCACCATCATCATCATAATGATTATTATTACTACCACTACAACCATCATCATTGCCATTATCACCACCACCAGCGTCGTCATCATCATAACCACCACCATCAATATCGCCAGTAACACCATCACCACCCTCTCATAATCACCATCATCACCATCTCATCATCATCATCACCATCTCATCATCATCATCAGCAGCAGCAGCAGCACTGCCACCACCACCACTGCCATAATTACCTCCATCATCATCACTGTAACACCACCATCACCTCCATCATGAATATCACGACCATCATCATCATCACCACCATCATCATCACCATCACCATCACCATCATGGTTGTCAGGACCATTTTCCTCAAATTGACAGCATGAACATCAACCACAGAAACCATAACAAGCAAAAGCATTAAGATTCCTTTTTTTTCCTGAACACATTCCCTGATCATCCTCATCGCCATCATCCTCATCATCCTCATCATCATCATCATCATCGTTACAATATCAATAATCTCTGCTTTGAAAGCAGAAATATCCCACAATCACAACAGACGTAACTACTATCAACTCCCAGTCCTGTCCTGTCACAGCTTCCACAACCGCCTCAATCAAACCCCTTTACAGATCACCCATTGATTAGATTTTTAAGACTTTGAAACCGGCCCCCATCTGTTCC
>NC_068983.1:57424838-57429201 GCF_001194135.2 Octopus bimaculoides | reverse complement strand
ACAGGTCAACTGCTTCCATCACAGACACTAACGTTGCAGACTTTAATACTAATTTTGGATTAAAACTTCCAAGATTTGCATAAATCTCTCCCTCTCTCTTTCTGTCTTTCTCTCTTCTTCTCACCTCATTGACAACACAGTCACCCACATAATATAGCCATGTGTGTTTCTTGCACGTATCTTTGCCATCTATAGGTGTGAGCATGGCTGTGTGGTAAGAAGCTTGATTCCTAACCAAATGGTTCTGGGTTCAGTCCCACTGCATGTTTCCTCAAGTAAGTGTCTTCTACTATAACCTCAAGCTGAGCAAAGCTTTGTGAGCGGATTTGGTAAACGGAAACTGAAAGAAGCCCATTGTGTGCATACTCAACAGAGTGTAAGTACCTTGAGAAAAATGCTGGCCCTAAGAAGCATCAGTTGTGGTGTGCAAGATAGACGATTGCGTTGGTATGGTCATGTGGCAAGAATGGATGAGGGTAACTGTGTGAAAAAGTGCCACACCCTAGCGGTTGAGGGAACCTGTGGAAGAGGTAGACTCAGGAAAACCTGAAATGAGGTGGTGAAGCTAGACCCTCGAACATTAGGCCTCACCGAGGCAATGACTAGTGACTGAGACCTTTGAAAATATGCTGTGTTTGAGAAGACCTGGCAGGCCAAGTGAGACCATAACCTGTATGTCATTGTTCAGTTTTCTCTCAATATTTCTTGCCAATGGAGAAAGAACCGGTTTCTATCTAGATCCAAAACTCATTCAGTGGAATTTCAACATTAACAGGGTATTTTATTTGTATGTATGTATGTATGTATGTATGTATGCATGTATGTATGTATGTATGTATGTATGGATGGATGCATGTATGCGTGTATGTATGTATGTATATGTGCAGATTTGTATGTTTTGTTTAATGTGTGTATTCTCGTGCATATAGTTGCATATATAGATATGTTTGTATATATTTAAATGATAAACTTCTGGAAAGTTTTACAGATTTTTACTGTTCCAGTGATGGATTGGTTCTGTAGTCTTCGGATTAGCTTTCTCCTTTCTGGTTTTGAGAAACCTAATTTCTCAAGATTGATATTTAGGCAGTTGTGTTACATATCCCAGGGCCCCAATAATTCACAGATCTTCAGTGAAAAAGAGAATACCTACGTTGAACTATTGAGAAATCTGCAGTTACTCTATCCAGATTATAAGTTCAGGTTTATACCTGTAATTATTTGGGCCCTGGGACATGTAACACACACTGCTTAAATACCGATCTTGAGAAATTAGGCTTCTCAAACCCATCCAAGACATCACTGGAACTGTAAAGATCTGTAAAACTTTCTAGAAGTTTAGCATTTAAAGATATACGAACATATCTATATATGCAACTACATGCACGAGAATACACACATTAAACAAAACATACAAATCTGCACATATACATGCATACATACATACATACATACATACATACATATGTACATACGTGCATACATACATACATACATACATACAGGCAGATAAAAATACCCTACTAATATTGTTGAAATTCCAATGACGGAGCCTAAGTTCTAGGTTAGAAACCAGGTTTTTGTCTATTGGCAAAAAATCTAGAAATAAAACGGAATAATGACATACATACATACATACATACAATACAATACATACATACATACATACATACATACATACATACATACAATACATAGATACATGCATACATACATATATACATTTGTACATACATATTAACTGTAAAACTCACTACATTGTGAAATCCTGCTGTTTCTACGTAGTTTACCAATATTTTGTTTTAGAATAATCAGTTTTTCTGAATCAAATGAATTCCCTATTGTAATTAAAATCAAATTTACATATTCGATAACTATGCACATGCTAGCAGATCATTGATGACTAAAATGATAGGTTATTGAAGAATCCACTGGGAGGAGCAGTTTATATCTCATCATCTGAACTGTATTATTTCTCCGATCAATGTACTTAGCTCTCAAATAACACAGTTCATTGAGCTGCAAGTAGATAGCGAATAGTAGAGACAATTTGCTGTTCTCTGCAATGGTACTGCTGTAAAATTGGCAATGGTTTGCTTGCTTGAAGGCGGCACGCTGTCAGACTCATTAGCACGCCAAGCGAAATGCCTAGCGGCATTCGGTCTGCCATTATGTTCAGAGATCAAATTCTGCCGAGGTCGACTTACCAGTTCCAATCAAACTGTCTAACCGATGCCAGCATGGAAAGCAGACACTAAATGATGATGAGGATGCTAATGTTGATGAGGATGATGATGATGATGATGATGATGATGTTGTTGTTGTAGGCATAGTTAAGCAGTTAAGAAGCAGACTCTGCAAACATGTAATACTGGGTTCATTTCCATCAGTAATTAAGCAACTGACGTTTCCAATAGCCCTAGGCCTACTCGTGGTTTGTGAAACTGTGTGGAAGCCCATCTTGTGTCTATATGTATGTATGTATGTATGTGTGTGTGTGTGTGTGTGTGTGTCTTTGTGCTTGTGTATCACCACCACTTAAAATTACACATGCATACATACGTACATACATACATGCGTAGGTTATCATTCAGCCGACATACATACATGCATGCACGCACGCACACTCACAGATGCAAAAACAAAGTTTCTTTATCACACAGCCATATATTATATGCATAATTTTTAAGAATGAATTCTTAATTTTTGAAAATGCCAATTGAGTGGGAAACTGACAAGAACTGATTAATTAGTGACCCCAAATTAGGAAATAATTTATTTTATGAAATGAAGAATAAATTTGTTGAGTTAAATTTACAAGCTGAATTAAGGACAGCTTGATCTTTGTTGTGAGCAAAGGACAGCCATGGACATGTATTTTAGTCGGTTCCACCTTAGCATCAGAATTGCCCTGAGATCAGAAATAATATTTTTACGTATTGGAAAAAAAAAAAAACGTCAGGTGTATTTTTGACTAAAAGTAATTCAGATAATTAAAAATAGTAATAAAAAGACTAGCAAAAAATATCTGAGAGTGGCCAAAGGCATGAATTTATATAATTAAGTTAAAAGGTGGCACAGTGCATATAATTATGTAAATTACTCTTGGCTGAAAATAAATATCTCATTTTTTTTTTTCTATAAATAAAAATATAATTTCTTCTTATCTGCAGGCAAACTGAGGCTGCACTGGTTTGATCAGGTCTAAGAGATAGAAAAAAGAAATGTTCGTTGTTGTTGCTTGCCTACAACAAAGATAAGATCGTTTTTCCATTACATATAAATTGATTTGAGAATAATGTTCGTGATATCGTGTTATCTTCCTTTCTTCTGGAAAATCTGCTAGCTTTGTTTTCTAAGGTGCCCCTCAGATGGAAATTATAAAAGCAAAATTAGGAATTTGTTATTTATGGTATTCAGTACACCAGCTTTTAACTGAATTATTTAAATACATGCCACTAGGCTTCTTGAGTTGGTTCCTTGGTCTTTAAACTATATTGCATACATACAGGAGCTGCCATGTCTGTGTGGTTTAGAAGTATGTGACTTCTAATGGGATAACCAGTCAACCAGAGCCTTACGAGTGGATTTGGTAGGCAGAACCAGAAAAAATCTCATCACATATTTATATATATGTGTATTTGTGTATGTGCATGAGTAATGAAAGCCTTATAGGACATACACGTGTTTCATTGAAATCATACAAATTTACCTCATCAGTGTTCCTTATCATACACACACATGTGTATAAACATACACATATGCATACATACATACACACATACACAGATGCATACACTTATACACATACATACATACACATATACATACAGTTGTGCAAAAAAAATTAAGCTGTATGTTATAGAAGTTACTTTACCCTCTGGATGTGGAGCAGGTGATAATGTATTTATTTCAAGAATTCCATTAATACTCTTATGCATACAGTTTAAAAGAGTGTAATTTCAGATTTGCCTCGGTTTTGCAATGTCCATCAACAAATCTAAAGGACAGAGATTATCAGTAAGTGTTTTGCAATAACAGGAGCCTTGCTTCTTTTATGGACAATTGTATGTTGGATGCTCACGTGTTGGAACTCCAATCTTTTCATTTATATTCCACTGGGAAAACCTCATAATGTTTAATATTAAGAAGTTTTATATAAGTCCAAGAATAGAATTTATGGAATTAGCTTATATTATTCCATTACAGTCATTTCAACAATGCATGCTTCCAATCCATCATGACTATAGATATCTATATAAATATAAAAGATTGTGTAAAATATTATTTTCTACTCTAGGCACAAGTCTGTTTTCATTCCTCCACTTCACTCTCTGTTTCATATTTTCTCTAGAATAAATAT
>NC_068983.1:57420543-57424646 GCF_001194135.2 Octopus bimaculoides | reverse complement strand
ATATATATATATATATATATATAAGATTCGTTTGGTAAGACTGACTTGTCAGTCCGTTAGAGTCTCTACACTCTCCTCCTCCCTCAACTAGTATATATATAAATTACATGCACGTATACCTCTGGTTAAGTCGTTTCGACTTGCGGAATTGACAAAGATACGTCGGTCTTTCTAAAATATTAAATAAATATTAAATACAGTATTAATTTACGTCGCTTGGCAAAACAGCAACAGCGTTCGTACTATACTATACTGTACTGTTAGTTCCGGGATATAATGATTGGTCCCGTTCGTATTCGTCTCCGGGAAATAAATAAAAGCGCAATGGAAACATATAATGTGTAGCATATTAAAATTAATGCTAAAGTACAGAATTCAGCATTGATCCTGAGCCTCGTCGTTTTACGTTGAAGAAAATGCAAGAGGCTTTTTCTCATTTAGATAAATGTCTTGGCTTCTTTCAGGAAATGGAACCAAGGTAGAACGTTTTGTAAAAATATTGGCGGATTATCAAGATACTATTGAACCTTATTAATTAACCTTAGAAGAGAAGAAAAGACAATTTAAGGAACTTCGGACAGGTTTGCATAACGATCAAAATTACCAAGCGATCTAGACCAAGACAACAGGAAACAGCTGACGATCTCCAACCATCGACATCTTGTGTGTAATGTCCTCATCCTCATCCACCAGTCTCAACGAGTAATACCGACGGCAGCCAAGAGGACAGGATTTGAAATTATTTCTTTCTAATATAAAAGCAGCCTAGGTTTGCCTAACAATTTACCGAATCCTTAGGCTAATATAAAAACCACTTCGGCTAGCCTAGGTTTTAATTATTACATGTCTATTCAGTCAAATAATGGTTATTTCGACTTGAGTCGTTTTTCGACTTAAGTTGTGTCCTCTGGAACCAATTAACAACGTAGGGTGAGGAATGATTGTATATGAAAGCAGCACTACCAATCTTTCTAAAGTATAATAACATCAATATATATTCACACATACATCAGTGTGGACGTATATCTATCTACATTATCTTTATTCGTGTGTGTCTGTCTGCCCCTCCCTTCCAATCCATATATATATATATATATATATATATATATATATCACATATTTCTGTATATCAGCTTGTACACTTCCTTTATATTAAAGGAACCGACTATCGATAGTTGGCGTGTTAAAGTGTTAAATATAAGACGCGAAATCCGTGTATTATCCACCTTTATCTTTGGTGAATAGGTACAAAAATGTCACGTACTTCAATCAAAGCAAAACCTATTTATAACAATATAATGTACTGAAAGGCTTAATGATAAGGAAATACTAAAGTAATAATAATAAAAGAAAACAAGTTAATTAAAGAGACGTCTGAATAAAAACATTATCATAAAAATAGACTTAAAAAAACAGTAATAGAAAATGTTTATTTGATAATTGTAGCGAGATTTTTATAGTATGCTTACGAGTCTTCCGAAACGGAAACCCGCTTTACAATCACTGAGTATAAAGCGGCGTCATTATATTATTAGAGTCATTGACGTTGTTTTTGTGACGTGAGTCTGGGAGTCTTGTATAGGATATGATCTATAACCCTGTGGTCCGTTTATTTTGGAATGAATAGACTTAATATAGAAAGAAAGGAAGGAAAAAGTATCTAGATTTTTATATCCGGAAAAAAAAAAGAAAACGGATCGTGAATATAAGATATTAGAATACTAACAACGACCTAGGGCTAACCCTGCACATGATTCAAGAAAACACGATGGAAATTCCATTGTAAACAATTATTAAAACTAAAAGTAAACAGCATGCATTCATACGTATACAACCACACGTATGTGTATGGATAAATATATTTGTATATTATACAGATAGTTTTCAAATCCAAACTGTTTCCTCTTGAAGCACGTTTGTTTGTTATATTTGTGTGAGAGTTGAAAATGCTAGAAAATGTTTTCTGCAGAGTAAAAACATCAAAATAGGAGATGTAAGAATTATTTTGGCATTATTCATTTCACCATTACACGTGTTCCATTGTACATGTAGTATGAAACATGGTACATATTTCATATTAGAGATTCTTCGGACAGAGAATCAAATAATCCTCATACAAATGTGTGTGTGTGTGTGTGTGTGTATGTGTGTGTGTGTGTGTGAGTAAACATGTATAGATTTGTGTGAATTGATTATATATCTTGGCATAAATATACATTACAGAGATGTACTTGCATAGCAAGTGACCTCATCTGAAAGCGTGTGCTGGAACGAAAACAATTGCAGCATGGAAGGTGTTTATAAGCCATTTAAAAGCACACAAAAACCATTAGATTCTCTTCAATATTTACATTCAATTTGCCAAAATAATTTCGTCGCTTTGAGACTGCGGCCTGTTCACTGACAAAATTCCATGCTGCATCATATATCAAAACGTGGAGTAGATGAAACAGGCACAACTGAAGAAGGGTTATACTCTTTATGTTGCATGTCTCGTTTCTCTGTTTGTTTTTTTCGTTGTTCGAAAAAAAGTTTGTTTTCTGTTTTCGTTTCTCATTGTGTTTAACGTTTTTTTTTATGTCCTGTACCCATATATGCACGTATATATATACATATATATGTAGGTATGTACATACATGCATGGATATGTGCATATATTTATATATTATTTATATTATATTATATATATGTGTAAAATATTCTTTCTACTCTAGGCAGGTGTAGGCGTGTGGTAAGCAGCTTGCTTACCAACCATATGGTTCCAGGTTCAGCCTCACTGCATGGCACCTTGAGCAAGTGTCTTCTACTATAGCCTTGGACCGACCAGAGCTTTGTGAATCGATCTGGTAGACGGAAACTGAAAGAAGCTTGTCATATGTGTGTGCGTGTGTGTGTGTGTATATATGCACGTGTGTGTATACGATTGTGTGTCTGTGTTTGTCCCCGACCTCCCAACATCGCTTGACAACTGATGCTGGTGTGTTTACGTACTCGTAACTTCGTGGTTCTGCAAAAGAGCCCGATAGAATAAGTACTAGACTTACAAAGAATAAGTCGTGTGGTCGATTTGCTCGACTAAAGGCGGTGCTCCAGCATGGCCACAGTCAAATGACTGAGACAAATAAAAGAACAAAGAATTCAAATATATAATAGAAGCAGCAACTGAGTATTAAGCATTATCATCCACACAGACATAACGTACACGTTTCGTGTATTTGCCGGTAGGAGAATACTCTCTTAAAACGCCGGGTGCCGTGGCAAATCGTAGATAAAATTAGGTGGTGGGTGGTGGTGGGGGGGTGCTGCTTCAGAAAAAGAATATTTATACATAAACTTGATCGGTTCATGTTTTAGCGACTGCTAGGTTAGTGTGTTTAATTTGTTCACTGAACACTGCCACGAATTCCCCCTCGTTTTTCAAGAATCTCCCCCTAAATCACAAAATAAGGGGGAAAAATCTACCCTATTTTACAAATGCTGGCAACAACATTGAAGCTGGAAGCAGGATAATAATCTAATATAATAATCTAATTCTACACTTTATCACAATCAAGAATACAAACATGTTTTTATGCATAACACATGTGGAGTCAAAAAGAAACACTACCAGCACACTGTGGTTGGCACTGTGTGAACCACAGTTCTCTCTCCCCTTAGCGTGCAGCTCCCTATCTTGGACATGTGAGCATGCGCACAACAGCGACGGGCTTATTTCAATATAGAAAGCAAGTCCTATCAGTAATCGGACCATGTTCACATGTGGCTAAACATTTGCTATGTTTTTGGTCCCCACAAGATTACTGATAGGACTTGCTTTCTATATTGTCTATGTATAAGCTTTTTATCTCTCTATAATTTTTACTTAGATTTCTTATATATTTTTAATATATTTTTTTACATATTTATAGAGATAATGTTTTGTATATATTTTACACACGTTTTTACACTGTTTTCTGTATTTTGCCTTTAGCCCTGTTTTTTTTACTTGGGCATGTGCATATATTGACGTGTGTATGAAACATTTTTGCGCGCATGTGTATGAGTGCGAGCGTGTTGCACGTGTGTGTGTGAGCGTGTATGCTGGTATATATATATATATATAT
>NC_068983.1:57416353-57420005 GCF_001194135.2 Octopus bimaculoides | reverse complement strand
TTTATATATATATATATAAAGTGATGGTTTGTTGCCAACTTAATGTGGCAGTCCCAGGAAATGGAAGAATGCTACCGCTATTTAGCCCAAGGAAACATCGTTTCCAGTTGGCTACGTGACATTCTCTTTCCTGGGACTGCCACATTAAGTTGGCAACAAACCAGGACTTTATAGATAGATAGATAGATAGATAGATAGATAGATAGATATAAAATACCTATGTGTATATGTATACCCAAATTTACATCCATGCGAGGAAAATTAAGAATAAAACCTTGTGATATGGAAATTTCAGTCTAGCTCTTCTAGTTGGACGCCATTGGACTTCTCTTCCCTTTTCTTAAGGGAAATTTTAAAGAAAATTCTTTTACAAGTTGAATTTAGATTGGACAGCCACCCGAGTGTACTGAACAGACGCCAAGACTCCACGAACAAACAAAATAGCTATTGTTTCAGAGATTCTTAGAACAATGCTATGAATGGAGTTAATCTCTTGTGAAACGGTTGCTTTGAAATGAAATGTTTAATAACTATCCTGATATATTTGCTATTGATCTTGAGATTTTTTTTCTAGGTATTCTTGTTTTTGATCTTGTCTGCTTCATACACTTTCAATTTTAATGACAAACTTCACAGAAATTTATACAATTTTCATTTAGAAATAATGTGCAAATATACCTTTCTCTTCCACACACACACACATATACACACACACACACGGAATTTATTGAATGAATGAGAGAGGAGGGCTTAATACAAGTTGTACAGATGCTTATTACACAGCTGTGTGAAAGTCAAACTGGAGAAGAAGTTTCCAGTTTCGGCAAACTACGTATGTGTGTATGTATATGTGAGTGTATGTATCTAAGTCTACGTATCAGTGCGTGTATATATGTATGTGTGTGTGTATATGGGGGTGTTTGTATGCGTGGGTGTACTATGTGTGTGTGTGTATGTATGTATGTCTTCTACTTTTTAATTATAATAAATCTTCCACTGAGGAGGGAGCCGGATTCCAACAAAGATACAAGGCACCATCTTTTGGATGTAGTTAACACAGACGAATTCACATTTGGAACTTGAGAAAAGTCTTGCATATTTTTACTGTTCCACTCACAGATTGGACTTGTAATATACGGATTAGCTCTTTCAGATTGACTCACCTCATATTCAAAGAACAACACTTTCCAGCGTGTTGATCAATGCACAATATTAAATTTATCACTCTATCCATCTGTCCATATTCCTTTTAGTGTGTATTTCTCTGGTAATCACAGAGATGAAACAATCTTCATACTATCATAGAGAATGGACTGGAGATCTAAAAATCAAGCTGTGCACAGAGAAGCAACTTGACGTAGTTGCATATTCGGACTCTTGTAACATTTTTGGCAAAATTTTTCTGGAATAAATGAATAACAAATTCGAGTTCAGCGTCAAAAATAATATTTATATGATACATTAAAGAAAATTTTTTTTAAAGATAATCGTAAACAGTGACGAAAACCACAAAGATCCCAAACAGGAAGATTAATGAACCAAACAAGGACAAGAATATTATTCAGGAAGACATCATGTACAATTTTAACGAAGAAGAGAAACAGAATATGTTCGGTAGAGTGCGGTAATTTAAGGCTAAAACTCAATAATTTCCAGCCAAACATCGATGCAATATTAACTTGTATTCACCCAAAACATATTTCACATTAAGTATTCCGACTATATCAATATGACTGAATTTATTTTCTTCTAAATCAATTTCGTCTAGTATTTTCATTAACTTTATTTAAATATTTCTTATTAATTAAAACATGATAATGACACAAAATAACGAAGGAATTATCATTTTAAATCAAGAACAAAATGCTTCGCGGGTATTCCTTCCAGCTCTTTACGTCGTGAGTTCAAATCCTGTTGAGGTCAACTTTTTATCTTTTCTGGGTCGATAAAATGAGGACCAGTTGAGCACTAGGGTCGATGTAATTGACTAGTCACCTTCTCCTAAATTTTAGGCCTTGTGCCTATAATAGAAAGGATTATACATTTCAAAATTCATTTCAAGGAAGTTACATGATGGGGACTGATAAGTTATCAATGATTCCATGGATCATTGATGTAAAAACTTTTGTCAGCTCCTGGTCTTACTTGTCCCCTAAAAAACACTTGGATTTATAAATTATCTCAATACCACTGTTATAGTCAACAAAGCCTTATAACTAGTTAAATGGATACAAACTTGTTAGAGCTTGTCTACTAAATACAATAGAACCTTGCTGTATGAGCTGAAACTCATGCAAATTTTTGTCTTGAGGTACAAGAGGAAATCTGCAGTATGAGCACACAAATCTTTAAGGTATTTCAGTTCATAAAACCAGTTTACGTATTTCTTTTGCATTCTCTTTTTTATAATTGTCATTTTACTTGTAATTACACTTTTGCTAATACAGTTCTATATTTAAGAGATGAGGAATTATTTACATTCATTATTTACATTTGACGGATATTTGTCCTCATATAGCACAGTGGTTAAAAGTGCAGGCTACTAATCCGAGATTCTGAGTTCGATTCCAGGCAGTTACTTGAATAATAATAATAATAGTAATAATAATAGCATCGAAAAATACCTTAGGAATAAGAACCTAGGTTTGAAATTTCCGCAAAACACCTGAAGAAGGCTGGAGAGTATATCAGCCGAAATGTTGTGTTAACAACAAACAAGATGAGGACAAATATCCGTTGAATGTAAATAACGTAAAGTGACTAATACTAGCCTAAAATGAGTAGGTCAGACTTTCAAAATAGCTGTCATGCTTATATCAAAATTACTCCAGTTTTTTTTTGGGGGGGGGGATATTTCACTTGAGGATGGATTTTTTCTTTAGTAAATACTTTCATCCCTCTTCAAATGTCATGCTCTTCCCCCCTCATTGTGCCCTCAGAAGACCAGTCACAAGAGTCTTTCGAAACACAGAATACTATAAAAACATGGACAAACTTAAGTCTGCAGGACTTTCTGAATGGCTCGCCTAATGACAAATTACCTTGAATATTTTTAGTAATGCGGCTCACCTGTTGATGAGCTATGTCACCTGCAGACCCTTTCTCGAAAATGGTTGGCCAAAACTGCTACAAAATGTACAAAAAAAAAAAAATCCTGAAGAAAATTGGAAAAAATCTGATTTAAGCAAGAAAGCGATTCCGAAAGTCTTCCAATTAGAAACTCTGCGAAATGTTCCTTAAATTCAGGTTTGTTGAACTAAAAAATGTCATTTTCCATGAGATAAATTGCTTTTCTATTGTTCAGGCATATTGAATAAGTATCTCTTCTAATGTTGGCTACTGACAAAAAGAACATTGTCGTCAATTTGTATATCTCTTTCTTACATTATGATTTCATTTGCTCCACGTTAACATTATGTAAAAAACATCAAATCCTTCAAGATATGAAGTTTCTAATAGGCGCTGGTGTGGCTGTGTGGTAAGTAGCTTGCTTACCAACCACATGGTTCTGGGTTCAGTCCCACTGCGTGGCACCTTGGGCAGGTGTCTTCTACTATAGCCTCAGGCCGACCAAAACCTTGCGAATGGATTTGGTAGACAGAAACTGAAAGAAGCCCGTCGTATATATATATATATATATATATATATATAT
>NC_068983.1:57408330-57415775 GCF_001194135.2 Octopus bimaculoides | reverse complement strand
AAAAAAAAAAAAAAAAAAATCCAAAAGGCATTTGGGGGTTCTTTCATGGGAATTAAATTAGGATTCCAATTCTGTGAATAGCATCAGGATCCTCTTTCTCTTTCTTCATTGCGTTCTTCAAAGAAATCTAACAAGTTTTATAACGTCAGAGAATTCAAAGAATTTGAATGCCAAAATAATCATAAAAAAATAAACTTTGACGCACAGTATAAATGCCGAAGGAAGAAAGCAATTTCATGACAATTACTTCTACAACATCAACTGATTGAACATCAGCTGCGGTTTGAGCAACATTGTACAGAACATGAGTTGGACAACCAACTCCTTTCATAAAATTGTTCGTGCTTTGCTTCAATTTTGAATAGACATTATTCACACCTTTGTGTAAACACGTCCACGAAATTAGTATTTGTGTTGCCTTTACAAACAACTATATATATATATATATATATATATATATTTCTTTGCTTTTTCCTTCGTCAACTTTTAAGTCGATAAGAGTTACTCTGAAAAAAAGCTTGTTATAGCTTTTGATGTCTCACTAGGAAGTGATTTTACTCCTAATAATCATGAATGCGCCTTTTTTTTCCTGGGGTGTGGAGAACACTGCAGACTTGAAGAGGAAAATGTGATCTGTTTTGTGGTTATTTGCATCCGTAGAACAAAAAGTTATAGGAAAAGTTATTTTAGTTAGGAAAAAATGTCATTGGAAAAAAAGTCACATTTTATTTAAATACCGTAAACAAAATAATAAAAACAAAAAAAACTATTTGAAATCAATTATTAACTGATAGTACATGACTTATACGCTACATATGAAGGCATTACACATATATGGGAAAAAATATCAACTTTTATTCAATTTCTTAAGCAAAGTAAGACAATGAAACGAAAAAAATTAAGTAATTTATTGACAATACATGACATGTGTAGATTGAAAACATCTTACACAGTAACGTGGCATTATATGTATATTCAGTAGTTTTTGTATCACTAAAACGAATATTCCGTCTGACTCCACGAAGAATCTCTGTCGTAGTCTTGCGGTTCGCCCGTCGAGCAGCCCAAGTTATGAAGACATTCTTGTAGATGCACGGATTTTGTTCCGTGGATTCCCTTAGATATTCTTCAAAACGACGACATATCTAGACTTCTGACAACTACTGAAATAATGAATGGCGTTATTATCATTGATGGTGTACTCGAACGCTTTACATTTGAAATCAATGTCCTTGATACCAGATCACAACTAGTTTCCTTTAGATATCGTGGATTTTCCTTACAATCCTTGCTGTTATTAATAGACAAGATTTCTGAATTAATGCCACTCTCGTACTTACACCCATTTCAATAAAGAAACTGCCAAGTTTGTTGTTGATGGAACTTAGGGAACTTGGGTATATTATTATTATTATTGTTATTATTATTATTAGTATTATAATTATACAATACGAGGAGCGCGATGCGATTGCAATAGATATTTTATTGGTTTGAACGATATTTCGACAGCTTGCCTGTCTTTGTCGAGCTCAAAATCGCATCGTGCTCTCTATATTGTCTGTTTACCTCTGTGGGGAGTTGTGCCAATCCTTTTAAAATATGTTAAATTCAAATTACGATAAACGTAAACAAACAAACGAAGTTTGCTTTTAGAAGCGTTGAGATGTCTTAGAAAGTTAAGTGATTTTTAAATTCTCAAACGCAGGATAATGCTAATAATATAACCTGAACAGGATAAGCTACCCCTATTGTGCAGAAAAAAGTGTTGGCGGCCAGCTATGAGACACAGATCGTGTTGTATAGCCAGCAGGAGACAATATCTCTTGGGGCTAAATTACGTTTGTCCTAAACCAGGACTGCCATGTTATGTTGGCAAATAATCTTTACTCCAAAATACTACTGGTAGAAAGTCTTTCATAGAATCGCTGCACAACTAATGATTGCGTACAGTGTAGATTCGGGCTGGCCAACCTCAGACCTGCGGGCTGCATGCATCCCACAGACTTTTATCTTGTGACCCGCTTGATACTTTCTTGAAATGAATTTATTTAAACAAACAATTTTTTAAATTTCATTAAAAATTAAAGATTCTAATGAAAAATAAAAACGAAAGATACTATTATTATCATTATTTAAGTCACTGCCTGGAATCGTAACCCCAAGATTCCGAGTTTGATTCCAAGCAGTGACAACAACATCAAAAAATACCTTAGGAATGAGAACCCAGGTTCGAAATTTCCGCAAGACACCTGAAGAAGGCTGGAGGGTATATCAGCCGAATTATTGTGTTAACAACAAACAAGTTGCAGATAAATATCTATCAAATGTAAATAATGTACATAATTCCTGATCTCTTAAATACAGAACAGAAAGATACTACTGTTTTTACAACGATAATATTCCATGTTGAATCAAAGATCATTCATTCATTATTGTAATAATAGCATGAGAAAGCAAAATGCTTTCAATTCTGTCAGTATACAAGCGGCCTTCAAAAAACTTTCTGAAATGTAAGTGGCTTCAATGTAATTTGAGTTGGCCCGGTCTGGTTTAGATGACCATCGGTAACCCCGTGTACATATTATTTTGCTTTCTTCTACAACAGGGGTGTTTAAAGTTCCTGGATTTGGCTGAAAGAAAATGCTGGAGGATTAGATAATTATGATTTTATGCAACTTGTTCCCTTTCTCAGATTCGCACACTTATTGCAGTGGTCCTTCAGTTTTACTAAACCCTGTAAAAGAACTCGAAAGGTTGGGTCTCCAACCAGGTCTTGCACGACACCCTGAAAACCAGGAGCTTTTTCAGTACCCCTCGTATATCTCTCTTTTATCAAGATATTTGCTAGTTTTGTAGTCAAAGTAGCCATGGACAATGCACATCATTTGTGCTTTGCAGTTTTTTGATGCTGCTTTATGTCAGACTTCCTGCTGCCATGTTCAACACTAAACATGCAATTACATATTTCAAACTCAGCCTCAAAACCACCTTTTCCCTGTTTAATAAATATCCATTCTTTTGGAATATTCACTCTGTGATTTACACCAACGTTTCAGAATTTAGTGATGAGAGCATGGGGTGCAGTAATTTATCAGTAAATTAGAAAACACATGCATCTGTGACCTGCTCGAAGTAAAACACATAGTTATAAGATCTCATACACAGAATGTCAGCTTAATCAGTTTAGCGTTGGAATGAGGGACATGATCAAGCAACACAGGTTTCTCACCACAATCTTCATATGTCAAATTGTAAATTGAGAGTTAGGTATATATGTTATTATTTTGTTAGATATATAATACGTATGTGACTGAGACAACTTGTGACCGAGACCTTTGGAAATATGCTGTGCGTGAGAAGACACGGCAAGTGAAACCATAATCCGAGGCCTTTGCCAGGGGTGTAGCCAGCCCACTTATGTGTACCTCTCCTTCATTGGACTCTAAACTCGGCTTGCGAAGACCTGTTGGAGCAAGTGAAATCGAAATCGTGATGGCACCTGTATCAGTGGAACGCTAAGAGGACCGTCCAAGCGTGATCATTGCCAGAGCAGCTGTTTGGTTTCCATTTGAGCATGATCGTTACCAGCATCGCCTTACTGGTACTTGTGCTGGTGGCATGTGAAAAAACATTCAAGCGAGGTCGTTGCCAGTGCCGATGGACTGGCTCCTGTGCAGGTGGCACATAAAAAACACCATTTTGAGCATGGCCATTGCCAGTACTGCCTGACTGGCCCTCGTGCCGGTGGCACGTAAAAGCACCCACTATACTCTCAGAGTAGTCGGTGTTAGGAAGGGCATCCAGCTGTAGAAACTCTGCCAGATCAGAGTGGGGCCTGGTGCAGCCATCTGGTTTGCCAGTCCTCAGTCAAATCGTCCAACCCATGCTAGCATGGAAAGCGGACGTTAAACAATGATGATGATGATGATGACATACATAATACGAAACCATATTAAAGCACAAATCCAAAACCAAAGGAAACACAAACATTGAGAGAAGAAAAAAGAGAAAAAGGAGGAAATGTATTTATGTATGTGTGTATCTCTCTCTCCCCCTCTCTCCCCCCTCTCTCTGCCCTCTTTCTCTTCCCCCTCTTTTTCTATATCTGTTTTGTAATAACAAAAATGACTTGTGAATGGAAATTTTTAGACTTTATGTACTGCAACATATGTTTCTGCATCCCACATGTTCATTTGTGAGGACATTTTCGCATCCACAGGATATTACTAAATATTATTTATAATATCTATGAATCTTGACTATTCAGCCAGTCCATGTGTATGCCTCTTCACGCATTTTACACTAATGCGTTCTCTTTTTGCTAGTTTGATGTTTACATTTAAAGACATTTACCATTTTACACCAATCAGGAAGCGCTGTTAAATGTTTGGCTGTTACTTGTGAATCATCACAACTTACCAAAGAGAGACGAGAAAATAAAGGAGGAAAATAAAAATACATTGTTACCTGTGATTCGTCACAGCAAGCCTAAGATATAAAACAAAAAACGAAGAAAAAAAGCATCAAAGAGAAAACATTAGCTATGACCAAAGGAATTCTGACCATTCCCCTCCCCGTGTGTTTCTATAATGATTGAACAGACAGATAATTAAACAAAGGTTTCGGAATAATATATGAAGACACCAGAAGTGTAATTAACTATATTGTATTGTTTCCTGCTGTTCTGCTGACCATTATCTTCTTAAAGAAATGTATTGTCTGTTCACAGTTCTTATATTTGATTTATCGTTAGTCCCTGTTTTTCTTATTCTAATTTTCCTCTATTATTTTTTGTTCAAAATATATTTACATTAGATTGCATATAAGTTATACAAGTATCCATTATAATTACAATCTGTGGTGTCTAAAACCATTATTCCATATTATAGACCTTTTCAGTAGCTGAGAATAATGCAGCCCTGTCACAGTGTGACCCTTTTCAAGGTAGTCAATCAGCAAGACACTTTGAGAATCCCCAAAAACGGATGCCATGACCTTGCCAGCTGAAGGAATGATCCTGGGCTTCTTTGGGGTAGGAGAAGATGTGTGCTTCTACTGCTTTGATTGTTCTTTGGTTTCAGGCTGGTAGTGATGAACCCAACTTTCGTCCATAGTAATGAAACGAGCAAGAAAATTCTCTTCATCGGCTTCAAACAGTTCCAGATTGCTCGTAGACAAAGTGCACCTGGTGCATTTCTGTTATGGAGTCAAAAGGCGAGGGACCCACCTTGTGGAAACGTTTGAGAACCCAAGTTCTTTTGTCACAATGTTGTCTGCTCTTTCAGTTGAGATGTCCAGTCTCTCGGCTATCTGACGACATGATATTCGGCGATCTTGCATTATCATACCTAGTACAAGGTCAAGGTTGTCCTTGGTGGTTGCAGTTGGAGGTCTCCCTGGTCTGGGATCATCTTCCACACTCTCCCTGCCACGCTTGAATTCATTTACCCAGGATTTGACTGTTGCATATGAAGGAGCATTGTCTGTTAAGCTTCTCACCATATCTTCATCGATTTTTGATGGAGTCATGCCTTTCAAATGAAGGTACTTTATGACAGCACGATACTCAGTTTTCTCCATTTTCCTTGTAACCTTGACACTTGTTGATTCAAAAATCTGCAAAAGAAAAAAAAAGATAAATAAATAAAATTAAAATATCAGAATCATGAAAATAAGCAAGAATACTCTGAAAAGACCGTACTTACCAGAAAAAATTGTTTCAGCTATCTAGCAGCCCCATTTCTCGGCTAGGCTCAACATTTTTCATACACCCCTCATATATACATACTTACATACGCATACACACATACATACATACACACACATATATATACATAAATACATACACATTTACATATATTTGAACATGTAATGTGTGTATACCCAGAAAATCAGGAAGACAAAAATGAATATATAAATATTCGTGCAGGCTTGTTTATATACCCAAGCTAGATTCGGAGACAGCCAGGAATTTAAATATCTTAGATATACAGATATACCCAACGCTAAAGCTTCCCATAAAGTTGACTCCACTTAAGTACCAATGTAACTTCTGTTTATAAATTGTTTTATGAAGATAATCAGAACTGTCACTGGAGACTGTCATTGTCATTTAACATCTTACATTTCCAAGATTGCATGAGTCTGACGAAATAGATGCAGATTTTCTACAACTGGATGCAGCTCCTGTCACCAACACTCACCTGTTTCCAAGTAAGGTAATATGTCTTCCTAACACAGTTCTATATTTAAGAGATTAGGAATTATGTACATTATTTACATTTGACGGATATTTGTCCTCATCTAGTTTGTTGTTAACACGTTTTGGCTGATATACCCTCCAGCCTTCTTCAGGTGTCTTGGGGGAATTTTGATCCTGGGTTCTCATTTTAAGGTATTTATCGATGTTGTTGTTATTATTTATTATTATTATTATTATTATCATTATTCAGGTCACTGCCTGGAATCGAACTTGGAATCTTGGGGTTAGCAGCCTGCGCTCTTAACCACTACACCATATGCCCGTGGTCACTTGATCTGTTCAAAATATTCATAAATCTTTTAGCATTTAAACTGGCCAGATGTGGCCTCTCACACCTTCCCTTCAATGTCATTATAAGAATAAACAACCATGTTATCAAAATATCAACAAACAAGACTAGGACAAATATCCGTCAAATGTAAATAATGTAAATAATGTACATAATTCCTCATCTCTTAAATATAGAACTGCTTCTTCAGTTTAATATAAATAACTCCTGGAGGTTATTTGTTTGACTAAAACTCTTCAAGGTTGTGCCCCAGCATGGCCACAGTTAAATGATTAAAACAAGTAAAAGACAGAAGATAAACATGCGCAAGAGTTGTGGAGTAATCCGGATGCCAATGGATTAAGGATCCCTTAAACCTTGCTCTATAATATTGTATGGATAATACTTTTTAGCTATATTTCAGCTTCTGACCATTTTAACATCGAATCACATCAATTTCATGGAGGTTCTGCAATGCTTTTCTGAAGCTGAGAGTTTCATGTCTTAACAACATGACACCATCTTTAATATACATACGCAAGCATGTATCTGACTCATACACTGTTCACTTTCCAGACATTTGTACATTACTGCATTTGCTTTATGTATACTTTTGACAAGTTGTGGTGCACCTGAGCACTGTATACAATAATTGCATTATTATTTAATAGAGATCTTGGGTTAGGAGATGCAGTTTATCCGGGGAATGAAAGAGAGGTGTGCGTGTATGGGCGTATACATTTGCATACGTGCGTGTGTGTGTGTATAATGCCTTGTGGCATTTGTTCCACCCATGTTGTGCATGCACAGCCCCGTCACTCTCGTACCTGAAAAAGTAGCGGACCCTCTGATAGCTGACTTATTAAAAAAAAGCAAAACAAAAAGAATTATATTAATATGGTATTATTATTCACA
>NC_068983.1:57406751-57407898 GCF_001194135.2 Octopus bimaculoides | reverse complement strand
GTATGTATGTGTGTATATGCATTTGTGTATTATGTATGCATGTGTGTATGCATGCATGTGCATGTGTGTACGTGCATGTGTGTATACAATTGTGTGCATGTGCACATGTGTATGCATTTGTGTGCGTGTGTATGCATGTGCACTCTCACATGCGTGTGTGTATATTTCTCTGTCTGTGTGTTTCTCTGTGTGTGTGTGTGTGTGTGTGTGTGTGTATAATGCCTTGTGGCATTTGTTCCACCCATGTTGTGCATGCACAGCCCCGTCACTCTCGTACCTGAAAAAGTAGCGGACCCTCTGATAGCTGACTTATTAAAAAAAAGCAAAACAAAAAGAATTATATTAATATGGTATTATTATTCACAAAATTCGGGATGAGAAATAAGTCTTAATAAAATAAATGTAAGAAACATCAAAATAACAAAACAAAAGAAGCTCATGACTATATATACGAATGTCTTTGACAATTCTTAACACTTGTGTATTGCAATCTCGATGACAATGTTGTCACTATGGCAGTAGCCTTGTCACCTGGGTGACATCTTTACCACCTGCAATTATCACTTCGTCAAGTAAAAATTAAATTTTTTCTTTATTCTCAGAATCAGATAGTAAAGTGTAAGAGAGAAAGAATGACAAAGAGATAGATTGATGGATTGATAGAGGGATAGAAGGAGGAAAAAAAGAAAAAAATGGAATTTTCCACTTCTTTTTGAGTGTCATACTAGGAAGAATTCTGTTAAAATTCTACAATCTATTTCTGAAATCAGAAATTTGAGGTGTAAAACTCCATATCAAACACATTTATTGAATGTAAGGAAAAGAAATTTCTTCTTCCAATATAGAATTTATTATTTCTGTAATCTCTTTTGTTGATGTTGGTTTAATATTGCATTGAAGTGTTAACCCCACCACCACCGCCACTTCTGTACATATGTGTACATGCATACACACTCATATATATATATATATATATCATTTATATATATCATGACACAGCACAAATATATTACGTGTATACGTAGTATATATGATGATTCAACACAAATGTATATGTATTGAGATAGAGAGAATATATATGTATGTATATGTGTATGTTTGTAATATATACTCATATAAATTCATATACGTATATATATATATATAT
>NC_068983.1:57404699-57406651 GCF_001194135.2 Octopus bimaculoides | reverse complement strand
CACACACACACACACACACACAGTATGTATATACAATGACACAACGCATAAACATACACATAGTTATATACATATCTATTATCTCCCACTTTGTCAGGTAGGTTGGGTTGGCACATTTGGTAAACTGGATGAAAGGTCTGTTACTTTTGTATTTGGTTTACAAGGTTCCTGGTATGAATTCATGTTGAAACAAACCTTGCTTGGAAGGCGAAAATACTTGGTGAGTAGAAAGGCATTTGGCCATAGAAAATCTGTATCAGTAAATTCCATCGGTTCCTTGCAAGAATGGAAAAATGGATTTTAAATGGTGGTTATATATCGTTTGTGGCTTTATTTGTTTTAGTCGTTATACTGTGGTCATGCTGGGGCAACACTTTGAAGAATTTATTTGAATGAATCGACCCCAGTAGTAATTTATTTCTTTGATCATGGTACTTACTCTGGCACATAAAAAGCACCCACTACAGTCTTGGAGTGGTTGACGTTAGGAAGGGCATCCAGCTGTAGAAACTCTGCCACATCAGATTGGAGCCTGGTGCAGCTGCTGGCTCTACAGACCTCAGTTAAACTGTCTAACCCATGCCAACATGGAAAATGGATGTTAAATGATGATGAAGATGATATATATATATATATATATATATATATATATATATATATATACAGTTGAAATTTACAGAAAAGCAAAAGATGAAGACAGGTGTATAAACAACAAGCAGGTGTATTAGTTTGATGCTTGGGAGGGTGAGAAAATCATTTACGTTTCGAGCCTATGCTCTTTAACAGAAAGGAACATGGAGAAATAGAGAGAGAATAAAACACTTTTGGAGTTAGCAGTCAATCATGGCGATATATATATAAATGTCGGGCTTCTTTCAGTTTCCAACTACCAAATCCACTGATAAGGCTTTGGTCAGCCTGAGGTCATAGAAGAAAACACTTGCCTGAGGTGCTACGCAGTGGGACTGAACCCAGAACCATGTGGCTAGTAAGCAAGCTACTCCTGATTATAGCCACTCCTGTGCCTATAATCACTTAATTACATAAAGAAGAGTTGGAATCAGAGTCAGAGGTGTCAATAGTAGATGAGTCAGAGTCTGCTCAGAACATAAAGGCAAACAAAATGCTACCAAGCATTTTGGCCTTCATGCTAACAGTTCTTCCAGCTCCCTGCCCTACTTTTAAAAGTAATATTGAACATCTTGTTTGGTTTAATTATATAAATAGATAAAATAAATTGTAGACTAAAATATTGTTTTTAGTTTCCAACATTATTAATAATATATAAATAGAACTTGAATTTGAATAATTTGAGAAATTTTAATGAAAGGAAAACAAAAATAAATCAACAAAACCACGAGAAATATAGTGTCTATTTTAAATTCCATATGTAGCGACAGAATTAATACCCTTCACTTGGAAATAATTAATAAAAATAAATACTTGTGTCTCGTGCCATGAATACATAATGATGGCAGAGATGTGTAGATGTTTGTGTTGTTGTTGTTGTTGTTGTTGTTGACAATGATGATGATGATGGTGGTGGTGGTGATAATGAAGGTGATGATGTTGGTCATATTGATGATGATGGTGATGGTGATACAGGCGATGGCGATGATGCTAATATTGTCCCTTGTTTCTGTGTGACTTTGGCCATTCTTACCAAAATATTCTCATTTAATACTTTTTTATTACCTTTTATCTCTTACTTTTTACCGTTATTGCACTTTGGCTATTCTGAGGCACCACCCTGAAAGGTTAAGTCAAGTAAATTAGCCTTAGTACCTAATGTCTGATACATATTTTATTTGTATCAGTTGCTGAATTTCTAGGTTCCAAGGATGTAAACAAACCAACAGTTTGCCAAACAATGATAGTAGGGGGGGAAATGCAAAGATACACATACATATATATATATATATATATATATATATATATATATGAATATTTAT
>NC_068983.1:57403098-57404689 GCF_001194135.2 Octopus bimaculoides | reverse complement strand
ATATATATATATATATATATATATATATATATATATATATATATATGTATAGGCGAAGGCATGGTTGTATGGTAAGAAATTTGATTCTTACCACACAACCAAGCTTGATTCATCCACATGGTTCCAGGTTCAGTTCCACATCATGGCACCTTGAGTAAGTGTCTTCTACTATAGCCTTGGGCTGACCAAAGCCTTGTGAGTGGATTTGGTAGATGGAAACTGCAAGAAAGCTCATTGTGTGTGTTTATATATATATATTGTTATATATATATATATATATATAATATATATATATATTTGTGAATAATAATATAGATTTAATCAAAAAATTAAATGTGGTACTCAAAATGTTTGAGGCACCAGAATTTGGCAGGGTAAAATCCAAAAACAAAATCAAGAGATTTGGTGAATAAAATTTGAAGAAAAGCAACAAAAATTGAATTTTTGTTGCTTTTCTGGCTGCCACAGCTTCCATCAACCAAATTCACTAGCAAGGCATTGGTCACCATGGAGCTTGCTCTTTCAGTTTCCATGCACCCAACTTCAATTACTGTATTGTTCATGACACCAGAGTGTACACAGCACCATTACATACAAATAAAATAAAGACACTACGGCCAGAAACGTCATAAATATTTGGGGATACAAAATAAAGTTGTTATTAATATTAGTGTTAATGGAGGTAGTGATAATGACGCGTAAAATATCTATGGAAACACAGTGGTGCTACATCTTATTAGTTAGTTCAATAAATCAGTCCAATATATTCACCTAATTGATTTTGGTTCTAGAAAAACCCTATTTGACACATCATTCTAAATAATTATGAATTACTGGAACCATATTATTGATTAAAGTAATTTATTGGTGATAATTTTTTTTAAAAATATCAATGTTTACTCAAATATACAACAAATAAAATATAAATAAACAAAAAAAAATAAGAACAAAACTACTACGTTTTTTAAAAACTGTGACATGAAATCTGAAAGTTATGTTGTCCTTCAGTGACAGAAAATATAAATTGGTTAACGTAAAGATATAATTATTTTCCAAATATCCTATCAGTAGTGTAAACACAGCTTGTTTTTGACATCTGGAATATGTTTATGCATTTTGATAAAGAAATGTGATGTTTATCAACATATGAGGAGTGTGAGAGAGACACGAGGCTTAAAGGTTACAAGGTGATGCTACTAAACTTTTGACATAGGTTCAAAATTTAGAGCATTGTTTTGGTTGCACCTTGGGGCAAATTCTGTAGATTTATACATTTTGTAAAGTATGGAAGAATATATTGAAAAGATTAACATGTCCATATTGCATAACATTCAGTAGTTTATGAGTGTGTGTATATATATATATATTTTTTGGCGCCCTTTTTTAGCCTAGCCAGGCTCATGGGCCCGGTTTCCCGGTTTCAACAGCGTATGTGTTCTCCAGCTGGACGGGGTGCCAGTCTATCGAAGCGTTACTCATTTTCTCAGCTGAGTGGACTGGAGCAATGTGAAATGAAGTGTTTTGCTCAAGAACACAGCGCATCACCCGGTCCAGGAATCGAAACCACAATCTTACGATCATGATGCTGACA
>NC_068983.1:57396955-57403088 GCF_001194135.2 Octopus bimaculoides | reverse complement strand
TATATATATATAGTTGCTATTATATTAAAGTGTCGTATATCCAACTTTGACCAAATGCGGTTTTTTTAATATTTGTTTTTGCTTGTAACAGCTGGTTCTTTTGGTCAAACTATCGTATCTCCATCTGCTTCAGATATCAAAGCTTGTCAAAGTGTAGTACAACGATTTTGCTATGGAAAGGTGAAACTCTTTTTCCGTTTTCTGATAACGTAATGTTCAAATCCTACTGCTATACATATGGCCTTCCAGCAGCAACTCTCTCCAGCCAGGGAATGACCACAGTCTCCAGTAACATCACATAAATCCACTCACAAGGCTTTGATTGGCCTGAGGTTATAGTATAAGATACTTGCCCAAGGTACCACGCAGTGGGACTGAACCCAGAACCATGTGGTTTGTAAGCATGCTTCTTACCACACAGCCATATCTATGATAAATATATATATGTATAAAAAATATATATATAATATATATACAATATACATATATCAGAGACTAACGTGAACAGTCATGAATTTAAACTGGTGGTCCACACTGACGAAGCTCAAGGTTGAATAACCAAAAGCAGAAACCTAGTTTGTGGATATCCGTAATTACATAAAATTTTTATTTGTGTTGTTAAATGTTTTAATTCGGTCTGTTTTCCTCGCATACTGTTTTTCTCTGTTATAGCGGTGCGCTACGGTGGATTATTTAAGACTTGGCTCTTATTTCTAGCAGCTAGATGCTCATTAAGCATCATTACGATATTTCATAGTTCCTTAAAGCTATCATAACTGCGTTCCACCAATACTACTACTGGTGATATCATCAAATTTTGAATTTATCCACAGATGATATGAACAGTAGTGACATCTAACTTCAAATCTCAGTGATTGAATGTTTCATATATATATATATATATATATATATATGCATAAATAATTTTAGTGTTGGTGAGGAATGAGTATGTGTTGTATGAAAGAAGGTCCGATTTATATGCTCTGTCTTCACCAGTACTAATTCTACTGTTGTAGATTCTAGCTGCAAGCATAAACTTCAAAACATAATTATAGTTGAAACACGTGTTTTATTCATAGTAATAAATTTGAATAAAACTAAAAATTCTGCTAGCTATTTGAAACGAGTTTCAACAGATTGGAACAGCTAATGATATTTAAGAGAAGAGATTTATGATTAAACGAGGCTTCAAACAAGAAATACTGTACTTCAAATAGTGTTAACAGTTTTGAAATGTTATATAAATCTGAAATGGGAATATTAAATTGATATACATGGTGTTACAAAATTGTGGAACTCTGTTGGTTATGACGTCGGGGGTTCCAGTTGATCCGATCGATGGAACAGCCTGCTCATGAAATTAACGTGTAAGTGGCTGAGCACTCCACAGGCACGTCTACCCTTAACGTAGTTTTTAGAGAGATTCAGCTTGACACAGAGTGTGACAAGGCTGGCTTCTTTGAAATATGGATATAACAGAAACAGGAAGAAAGAGTGAAAGAAAGTTGTGGTGAAAGAATATGGCAGAGTTCGCCACCCCCCACTGCTGGAGCCTAGTGGAAATTTAGGTGCTTTCCCTCAATAAACACTCACAATGCCCGATCTGGGAATCGAAACCGTGATCCTACGACCGCGAGTCCGCTGCCCTAACCACTGGGCCATTGCGCCTCCATGTTATGTAATACAGCATGCACGTAAATATGTATCAGCTATCTTTTGCTTGTTTCAGTCGTTGGTCTATGGCCATGCTGGGGCACCTCTTTGAAGGATTTAGTCAGATAGATCTCCCATAGTTCTTTGTATATTTGTGGAATTTGAACTCAGAACACGAAAAGAAGGTGAATGCCACTAAGCGTTTTATCTTCCAGCTCACCACCTCTGGTTTCAAATTTTAGTACAGGACAGCAACTTTAGGGGAAGGGTTGAGTCGATTACATTGACCCCAGTATTCAGCTGGTACTTATTTTATTGACCCCTGAAAGGATGACAGGCAAAATTGACCATCACAGAATATCTTAAATGATGATAATAATCCTTTCTCCTATAGGCACAAGGTCTGAAGTTTGACAGGAGGAAGGTAAGTCAATCAATTCGACCCCAGTATGCAACTGGTACTTAATTTATGGACACCGAAAGGATAAAAGGCAAAGTTGACCACCACATAATATCTTAAATGATAATAATAATCCTTTCTACTATAGGCACAAGGTCTGAAATTTGGCAGGATGGGGGTAAGTTGATCACATCGATCCCAGTATGCAACTGGTACTTAATTTATGGACACCGAAAGGATGAAAGGCAAAGTTGAACTCAGAACATAAACAGACAAAATACTGCTAAGCATTTTTCCCAGCATGTTAATGATTCTGCCAGCTCATTGACTTATATCCTACTACTACTACTAATAATAATGATAATAACAATAATGGTTTCAAAATTTTGCTTCAAGGGCAGACATTTTGTGGGAGGGATGTGTCAATTACATCAAACCCATTGTTCAACTGGTACTTAATTTTTTGACCCTGAAAGGATGAAAAGCAAAGTAGACCTCAGCAGAATTTGAACTTAGAACATAAAGACAGATGAAATGCCATTAAGCATTTTACCCGGCATGCTTCGGGCATTGCTCCTTATCGGCTGCTCTACATTGATAAGGGGCAATACCCCGAAACTAGTCTGTAGATGCCAAACCAACAAGGGGAAGCGGCTGACCTCTCCTGTTTGAAGGTTATAATAGACACAGGTTCGTGTGTCGCATAGCTAGCTAGAGGTGAAAGGCGATGGCCTCTTGGAGCTAATCAACGGCAGTATTCGTCCTATCTTTTGGACTGCCATGTTGGCTTGGCGATAACTATTAATATCCAGTACAGCTGCTGTAGTCTCCTTTAGAGAGACTTAGAAATATTAACATATATATATATATATATATATATGACTCTCTCGTTGCTCACACGTGACCAACGGCTATCCATCTTTCTTTCTTCCACTTCCTTCCACTTGCTTTTACCTGTCTCCTCTCAAAGCTCATTTTTCCTGTGTTCACCACTTCACATCATCTTGGCTTAATGGTCCTCACCGTTTGTTTTTACTGTCTTGTTCTCACTGTCCTGTTTTTGTTACCACTTTAACCTTCCACAAAAAATCCCAAATGTTATTTAATTTGCATTGTGGGAAGGACTGTTTTAACGAAGTCGCGTCTTGTCCCTACATTCGAAACGTGGAGTAAATAAAACAGAGGTCAACTGATGAAGGGAATATTCTTTATTGTGCCTGTCTTGTTTTTCTATTTGTTTCCTTCGTTGTTCGAAAAAAGTATGTTTTCTGGGTTTTTTTTATGTTCTCGTTTCTCTTTTTGTTCACGTGTTTTTGATGATCCTGTACCCATATATGCATGTATATGTACATATATATGTAGGTATGTACATATATGTATGTATATATGCATATTACATGATCGAACACCACGTAATCATTTGCAAGTAATTTTTATCTATCTATATATATACATATATATATAGAACAGGTTACTTTCACTTTTAGTCTACAAAATCCACTCACAAGACTTTGGTCTGCCCAAGGCTATAGTAGAAGACACTTGCTCATTGGGCCACACAGTGGGTCTGAACACAGAACATGTGGTTTGGAAGTAAGCTTCTTACCATACAGCCCCACCATCACGACCAAAAATAATTACGACAAAACCTTCTTTATCACTGTAAAAAATCACATCAACTACTACTACAGCCTTTGTATTTTTGCCATAGGGTTCAGCTTGTTTAGATGATCAGGTGCTGTCAGCAATGCTAATAATACTGGAAACTAAATACACTCAATGTGAATTTTTCCTTGCAGAAAAGGTAGATATCATAAAAGCATTCTGTTTATTGCTAAAGGTAGCCAAAAGGCTGCTTCAATACAAGATGTTTAGTTCTCTTGTAAGGCTGATAGAAAATAAAAACTCCATGCATAACAAAAAGAAAAATGGCATAAAAGAAAAAGAGTCGTGGAAAATATAGAGAAGGAACAAACAAAAAAAAAAAATGAAAACATAAAACAGCATAAGCAGCAATGTGAAAAATTTTGTATGGTAAAAACTGAGGGTAAGCACAAGTTGTAGATTTTATTGACATGTGTGTTTGTGTGTGTGTGGCTTTGTGGTTTGGGTATTTGTCTTGTGATCATAAGGCCGAGATCAATTCCCGGTGACACGTATCACTGGGCAAGACACTTTATTTCATGTTGTTCCGTTCCACTCAGCTGGCCGAAAAGAGTTCTACCTGTATTTCAAACGGCCCAGCTTTGTCACATTCTGTTGCACACTGAATCTCTTTGAGAACTACATTAAGGGTACATGTGTCTGTGGAGTACTCAGCCACTTGCACGTTAATTTCACGAGTAAGCTGTTCTGTTGGTTGGATCAAATGGAGCCCTTGTAGTCATAACTGATGGAACACGAGTGTATGTATGTATGTATGGATGGATGTGTAAATGTTGTGCGTGAGAAGACCCGGCAAGCCAAGTGAGACCTAAATCCAAGGCCTCTGCCAGGGGTGAAGCCAGCCCACTTATGCGTGCCTTTCCTTCATTGGATACTAAACCCCGCTTGCGAAGACCTTTTGAGGGAAGTGAAATTGAAATCGAACTAAATTCGACAATTGACACCCATGGCAACATCGTCTCCTTCATTGGACACGAAACTCAGCTTGCAAAAACTTATTGGGGAAAGCGAAAGCGAAATTGGGATGGCACCTGTGCCCAACATCACCTTTCTGGCACTTGTACCCGTGACATGTGTAAGGATTTTCGAGCGAGATCATTGCCAGTGCCCCTGGACTGGCTCTTTTGTGGGTGGCACATAAAATACACCATTTTGAACGTGGCCGTTTCCAGTACCGCCTGACTGGCCTTCGTGTCGGTGACACGTAAAAGCACCCACAACACCCTCTGAGTGGTTGGCGTTAGGAAGGACATCCAGCTGTAGAAACTCTGCCAAATCAGATTGGAGCCTGGTGTAGCCATCTGGTTTCACCAGTCCTCAGTCAAACAGTCCAACCCATGCTAGCATGGAAAGCGGACGTTAAACGATGATGATGATGATGATGATATGTATATATGTGTATGATGTCCAATCAATAAGTATCTGCACTGTTGCCATAGTAACGAAGATAAAGCATGCACAAGGAGGCTGCTTAGCAGTGATTGACCTTGAATGCTGCTGTGCATGCACACTATGTTTTCATGACAAAGGAAGTTGCCATGGCGATAACTGGTCAGAGGCCTATGCAAAGTTATGGAAAGTGTATTGAGAGAAGTGTGTGGGCTGCACACTAGTGTACGAGTGGTTCAGAGGTTTCCAACATGGCTGAACAAATGTTGATATTGATGAATGCTCTAGGAGGCCTGCACGCAGCAGAACAGAGAAAGACATCGCAGATATACATGCAGCTGTGAGGGGAATTGTCAAATCACCATCCATGAGTTATCAGAAGATGTGCAGATTAATTCCGGTTCAGTTCTGTCCATTATCATTGGAGATTTGGGTATGAGATGCATGTCTGCCAAGTTTGTGCCAAAACTGCTTTCGGCTGACCAAAAGGTCACTCGGGTTTCAGTTGCACAAGATCTCCTTGGTTGTGTCGAGTATGACGAAAACTTTTTGAAAATTTGCGTAGGCTTCTGAGCAGGTATCGCCAAATTTTTGGCCAAATTTGATGCAGATTCTCTGCTCAACTTCTTCCGTCATGGTCACTGCAACGATCACACGCTACACATGTTCTTTCCGAGACTGTGGTAAATAGCAGAAGAGAGCTAGAATGGTAAAACTTAGTGCACATCTACAGCAGAGTTCAAGGTCAATTTGTGCTGAGTGGCTTTACTCTGCATGCTTTAGTTGCGTTACTATAGCAACAGTCCGGATACTTATTGATCAGACCACATAGATCTAATCTTTGCAAAGGAATGGAAAAGATTATTAACAAGCTGTATAAAATCATTATATTACCGTCATTCCATATTATATTTCCTTACCCCACCACCACCATCATCACCACCATACATGGTTCATAGTCTTGCTAGCTGCATGGTGACCACAATAGTGCCAGTGGCATGAAAAGAGACCCCAGTACAAGCTCTA
>NC_068983.1:57395803-57396626 GCF_001194135.2 Octopus bimaculoides | reverse complement strand
GTAAGTGTGAAAGATAGATGCATTGGTGTTGTTAGAGTTAATAGATCTATAAAGGATAATCTAGGAGAGTCAATGACATGAGATGGTAAATAACAGATATAGAAGATAGATTTGAATGAAACAAGCTTATACAGATAAGATTATGCTGAAATAAGATAAATGCAAACATGATTTATAAGACAAACTCATGCAAATCATTCTACTAGAATGGAGAAAACAAAAACTGAATGATGGTTATATTTGATAATTTTATTCTTGATAAACACGATAATGTATTTGAAATGTCATGGAAGCAGTCAACCTTGCGCAAATATTAAACTAAGTTAATTAAGATAACAATTGTTTTTATGATAATTTCAACTGACCGAAAAGACACCCAGGGTTTCAGTTATACAAGATCTGCTTGATTGTGTCGAGAATGATGAAAACTTTTTGAAAACTTTGCGTAGACCTTTGAGAAGGTATCGCTAAGCTTTTGGCAAAATCTGATGCAGATTGTTTGCTCAACTTTCTGTGCCACGTTCAATGCAACGAATACATGCTACACATGTTCCTTCCAAACACTGCTGGAGACAGCAGATGTGAGCTAGAATGTTAAAAGTTAGTGCCCATGCACAGCAGAGTTTACGGTCAATCTGTGCCAAGCAGCTTCACTGTGTGTATTTTAGCTTCGTTACTATGGCAACAGTCCTGATACTTATTGATCAGACCTCATATATATGTATTTGTTGAAGAGCATTTTCTTGAGTGTTAAACTAATACACCTGCTTGTTGTTCCTTCACCTTTCTTTGTCCTTTGTTTTCTGTACATTAAAACTTTATA
>NC_068983.1:57394134-57395612 GCF_001194135.2 Octopus bimaculoides | reverse complement strand
ATGTATGTATGTATATATACTGTAAATATCATCTGTAAATACATAAATCTGAAAAAGAAAGCACACTCTAAGTTATAAAGAATTCATAATTCTTCAATGTAAATGATTTTGAAGACTGTGGAATAAATGATAATCAGTTGGGGCAATGTCCAGCAAATATGGTGGGTGGGGCATTGTTTCCCATTCAAACTGCTTCAGCCTTTGGAATGTCATCCTCGCTGTATGTGGCTGAGCATTATCTTGATGGAAGAACATCTTTCATCTTGAAACCAAAGATGGTAGTTTTTCTTCTAGCACTGATTAAGTCACTCAAATTGCTCACAGTAGATCTCCTTTCTTATCATTTGGTTTGAGTTTAAAAGTTCAAAGTGGACTAAATCTTTCATATTCCACCAAACAAATAACAACACCTTACATGGGTGAAGACCTTTAACCTGGGGTGCCAGTGTTTCTTTCGTCCCTACTCACTGTCTTTGGAGTGAGTAGGGACAGAGAACCCATTTCTCGTCACCAGTCACTATTTGATCCAAAGACGGTTTGTTCATGATACGTAACAGTAAAGAAAAGCACACATTCAGTCTCTGCATGCAATTAGACTCAGTAACTCCCCGTAACTTAGCAGTTCGGCAAAAGAGACTGATAGAATAAGTACTAGGCTTACAAATAATAAATCCTGGTGTCTATTTGCTCGACAAAAGGTGGTGCTCCAGCATGGCTGCAGTCAAAATTACTGAAACAAATAAAAGAATAAAAGAATAGAATATATGTGTATATGTATTCTTCTATTTTTTTATACATTTATTTGTTTCAGTCATTTGAATGTCGCCATGCTGGAGCACCACCTTTAGAAGAGCAAATCGACCCCGAGTCCAGTATTTATTCTATCGGTCTCTTTTCCTGAATTGCTAAGTTACGGGAACATAAACACACCACCATCAGTCGTCAAGCGATGTTGGTTGGATGGGGGGACAAATATATACACACACACACACACACACACACACACACACACACACACACCCATACATACACACACACTCACACACACACACACACACACATATATATATATATATCATCATCATCATTGTTTAACGTCCTTTTTCTACCCTAGTATGGGTTGGACGGTTTGACTGGGGTCTGGGAAACCAGAGGCTGCACCAAGCTCCAGCCTGATCTGGCAGTGTTTCTACAGCTGAATGCTCTTCCTAATGCCAACCACTCTGAGGGTGTAGTGGGTGCTTTTTACATGCCAATGGCACAGGGGCCAGAGGACGCTGGCAACGGCCATAATCGGTTGGTGCTTTGTATATATATGTATATATATATGTATGTATGTATTTATGTACCTATATGTGTGTGTATGTGTGTATATATATGTGTATATATATATGTATGTATATATATATGTATATACATACATAGTGTTACATATATAAATACATATATATATATATATACATATATATATATATATA
>NC_068983.1:57387931-57390116 GCF_001194135.2 Octopus bimaculoides | reverse complement strand
TTGCTTTTCGTTTGTTCGTTTTTTTTTTGTTAGCTTTTGTATCAAGGAAAATGGTAAAGTCTGTTAATTTCATTGTTAAATAATTGAATTTTTAAAACAAATGAAGACTGCGAAATTCACCTGAAAAAAGGAAGCAAACAGATTTTTATATTCTTTTGTCACAAACACAGACATCAAGACACACATACACGGACACATACCTAACCACACACACACACACACACACACACACACACACACACATACATACATACATACATACATACATACATACATACATACATATATATCTTTACTTTTTTCCAGTCTTGACAAATGTTCTTGCTGTCTTAGAATGAAGACATTTCTCAAGAAACTCAATTTGATGATGATAAATAACAATAAGAATTTAATTTGAGTAAATATATATATATATTACTACTAAGGTAAGGAGAAAGACTTATATCTTCTATCTTTTACTTGTTTCAGTCATTAGACAGTTGCCATGCTGGAGCACCACTCTGAAGAATTTTAATCAAGTGAATCCTCCCCAGTACATTATTTTTGTTTTAAGCCTGGTTCTTATTCTATTGGTCTCTTTTGTCTGACCACTAAATTATGGGATGCAGACAAACCAACACCAGTTGTCAAGCTGTGTGAATGACAAACACAGACACAAAGATAAACACACACACACACACATATGATGGGTTTCTTTCAGTTTCTGTCTATCAAACCCACTTATAAGGCTTTTGTCTACCTAAGGCTATTGTAAAAGACATTTGCCCAAGGTGCCACACAGCAGAACTGAGCCCAGAACAATATGGTTGGGAAGCAAGCTTCTTACCACACAACCACCATCATTTAATGTCCATTTTCCAAGCTGGCATGGGTTGGACAGTTTGACAGCACCCACTGCATCCAAGGACAGCATCGTATTCTAGTGTCTACTTTGGCATGATTTCTGCAGCCGGATGCCCTTCCTAACACCAACAACTTTTCCATGAGTGATTTTTTTTTATGGTACCAGCACAGATGAGGTAGCCATGTAAGTTGCATGACTGAACTCTGAGGATTGCAATTTCGGGTGAAATGCTTAGGGGTATTTCATCTGCCATAACGTTCTGAGTTCAAATTCCGCTGAGGTCGACTTTGCCTTTCATCCTTTCGTGGTCGATTAAATAAGTACCAGTTAATCACTGGGATCGATGTAATCGACTTAATCCCCTTGTCTGTCTTTGTTTGTCCCATCTATGTTTAGCCCCCTGTGGGTAATAAATAAATAAATAAAAATCTATATTGTTTTAGCAACAGTAGTACAATGCATCTTGAGGTTATACGGTGATGTCATAGTTGGGCAACTACTGGTAATGTGATGTCTTCCACAGATATTTGATGTTATCAACATCTGCTGTTGCATCTTGGTGCTCAAAGGGTTTATGTTTCTTCAGGATATTAAAATGTTTTTTCCCTTTCCAGTATTAAAGATTCTCATTAATGAAGTACAAGGCTCTTTTGTTTAGCTTAAAACAACGCTTGGCATTCGAACAGAAAGTTATTGTTTCTAAAGACATATCCAGGTGTGGGTGGTTTGTCTGGTATTTGTTGGAGGTAATCATCTAGGAACCTGTTGAATGCCGTGAAATCACTTTCCTCCTTTAAGTGAGCTGGCACGATGTTGAAGAGAGCAAGGCCAGTTGAGGTTAAATGGTTCTGTCGTAGCATTATCATATGAAATAAACATATATGTGTGTATAAAGAGAGTGGAGCGAGATCGTTGCCAGTGCACCTGAACTGGCTCTTGTGTGCGTGGCACATAAAATACACCATTTTGAGCATGGCCGTTGCCAGTACCGCCTGACTGGCCTTCGTGCCGGTGGCACGTAAAAGCACCTGCTACACTCTCGGAGTGGTTGGCGTTAGGAAGGGCATCCAGCTGTAGAAACTCTGCCAAATCAGATTGGAGTCTGGTTTAGCCATCTGGTTCACCAGTCCTCAGCCGAATCATCCAACCCATGCTAGCATAGAAAGCGGACGTAAAATGATGATGATGATGATATATATATCATCATCATCATCATCATCGTTTAACGTCCGCTTTCCATGCTAGCATGGGTTGGACGATTTGACTGAGGACTGGTGAAACCGGATGGCAACACCAGGCTCCAGTCTGATTTGGCAGAGTTTCTACAGCTGGATGCCCTTC
>NC_068983.1:57385338-57386097 GCF_001194135.2 Octopus bimaculoides | reverse complement strand
ATATATATATATATATACCAATAGTTATACCAAACATATATAACAGTTATCTGTAAAATTATTTTTTTGCATAATGAGATGAGGAAATCTATGCTTGACTAGCACAATATTTCCTTCGGCTATCGCATTTAATAAAGCTGATGATATTCTCCAGACATTTGTGACAAATATCACAGTTTGCTAGACAAAATAATTTGTATCTCTTTAACTATCTACAAAACAATCAGTTACTAATTCTAAAACTGACCACCTTTATATTAAGTTCACATGCACAAATCGAACTTTTCAGACTTTGAGTCTGTCATCTAATTCAGACGTGTCGGATGTCAACTTTATACCTAGACTGGCCAAAACAACTTATGACCATAAATTTGGCATCAATCTAGACATAATTTTGGTACTGCATGTGAAAACTCTTAGAATGTGTTAACAGAGAAATGGTCGGAGACATGAAATATATTCAGTGTGCTTTCAATGTGCTTATAAGTGTCTTGGTAAAGTGTCTTCTACAATAGCATCAGACTAATCAATGTGTTGAGATCCAATTTGGTAGATGGAAACTGTGTGGAAACCCAACATATGTGTGTGCATTGCGTATATATATACATGTGTATGTTTGTGTGTATAATTATGTTAAATATGTGTGTGTATGTGTATGTGTGTGTGTGTGTGTGTATATATATATATATATGGGAGAATATACAAAAAATAACAACAGACGAGGACAGGTGGTGTAAATAACAAAAGTATATATATATA
>NC_068983.1:57381625-57385071 GCF_001194135.2 Octopus bimaculoides | reverse complement strand
ATATACACATCAAGAAGCATTCTTTTGCAGTCCTATATAAACCCTTTTGATTCTGTAAAAGGAGACAAATATTATTTATTTTTCATCATCATCGTTTAATGGCTGCTTTCCATGCTAGCATGGGTTGGACGATTTGACTGAGGACTGGCAAACCAGATGGCTGCACCAGGCTCCAATCTAATCTGGCAGAGTTTCTACAGTTGGATGCCCTTCCTAATGCCAACCACTCCGAGAATGTAGTGGGTGCTTTTATGTGCCACCAGCACGAGGGCCAGTCTGGTGGTACTGACAACGGCCACGCTCAAATTGTGTTTTTACATGCCACCTGCTCGAATGTTTTGTTCACATGCTACCGGCAGAAGTGCCAGTAAGGCGACGCTGGTAACGATCACGCTCAAATGGTGCCATTTAGGTGCCAAGGGCACGGAAGCCAGAACGCTGCTGTATATATATATATATATATATATATATATATATATATATATATATATATATATATATATATATCTTGATCATGTGATCAAACAGACTATCAGATGTTGCTATGCATTGCTGGTCACATTGGGCTTTGTATTGTTCTAGTATTGGAATGATGCCACCGAGCTCCCACATGTATATATATATCCGGTCATTAAGAATGAAATGTCCAATTTTGAACTGAAAGTTTATTTTACTCATCTGAACAAAAAGTAATGCCGTAAATCAAAGTATGCACCTAAATTATCAACACAGTTTTGTCCTCTTATTAGTAGCTTATTTATGCTGGCAGCGAAGAATTCTGGAGGGCAAGACGTGATGAAATCACGAAAGGCTGTTTTTGCCTCTTCATCAGATTTGAAGTATTTTTCCTTGCAAAATATTGTCTAATTCCTGGCAAACATGATAGTCAGTTGGTGCAAGGTCTGGTGAATTTAGTGGATGAGAGAATACTTCCAAGTTTCAGTTCCTGTAAGTTGAGTAACGTTCTTTCTACAACATGTGGTCGAGCATTGTCTTGCAAGAGAATTGGCCTGTCTCAATTGACCAATCTCAGTTGTTTAATTGCAAGTTCACTCATCATTTCCTCCAGTTAGGTGATGTATACATCTGCTGTAATTGACTTACCAGGTCTCATGAAGCTGTAGTGGATGACACCAGTGCTGGTCCACCAAACAGATACCATTTGCTTTCTTTAGTAAATGTTCTCCTTTGGATTGTGTTTTGGCACTTCGTCTGTATCCAGCCACCGTGCAGAATGCTTGCTATTGTTGAAAAGAATCCATTTTTCATCACATGTAACAATATGATGCAAAAATGGTTCACTTTTATGCCATGACAGCAAAGAATGAACAGCAAATTTCAAGACGGTATGTCATTTGATGCTTGTTCAGTTCATGTGGTACCCATTTGTCCAGTTTCTTTACCCTGCCAATTTGTTTCAGACGGTCTAATACAATTAGAATCGAAACATCAACCCTTGCTGCTAACTCACGTGTAGTTTGAGATGTATCCACTTCCACTACAGTTTCCAACTCATCATTATCCACCTTGGTCTCATGAGACTGATTTTCAAGAGTAAAGTCACCAGACCAGAACTTCTCAAATCATTGGTGTACAGTGTGCTCATTCACCACATCTTCACCAAATCCCTCATTGATGTTTCAATCTATCTGGGATGCATTGGTTCCATGATGGAACTCATTCATAAACAACATGAATTTTTTATCTATCCATGGGTTCACAAAAATTGATTGACAAGAGAAAACTCACAATGTAATCAGACACCATGAATTGCATTTCGAAAAGTGATAATGTAACTCTTCAATGTTGTAAAACAAAGAATTGTTTTCACAGTCGTAAGTGCAACACCCAAACCACTGCGCCACTTGCACTCACGAATGGCAATAACGATGACTTACCATCGTTGTTTATCATCATTTAACGTCCGCCTTCCATGCTAGCATGGGTGGGACGGTTTCACAAGAGCTGGTCAGGCAAAAGCCTGCACCAAACTTTCGTGACTGTTTTGGTAAGATTTTTACAACTGAATGCCTTTCCAAACACCAACCACTCAGCAGAATGGACTTAAGGATTTTTATGTGAAACAAGTACAGACAAGGTCAGTTTTGGCAAGGTTATTACAGCTGGATGCCCTTTCGAATTCCAACCACTTTATAGTGTGCATGGGGTGCCTTTTTACGTGGCACCTGCCAGGGTCACCAACTACTTATAAATAGCAAAACTTCCTTGAGGACCAGAAACAAATTCAACCGTTACTTTTAAGGCAGTGTAATCTTTTATCCTTTAGTTGTTTCAGTCATTAGACAGTGGCCATGCTGGGGTACCACCATTAAAACTTTTAGTCAAATGAATCGATCCCAGGATTTATTTTTTAAAGCCTGGTACTTATTTTACCAGCTTCTTTTGCTGAAATGCTAAGTTACAAGGATGTAAACATACCAGCACTGGTTGTCAAGTGGTGATGAGGGACAAGCATAGATACAAAGAAAGACACACACACATGATGGGCTTCTGTCTGTTTCCATCTACCAAATATAATCACAAGATATTGATTGGTCCAAAGCTATAGTAGAAGACATTTGCCCAAGGTGCCATGCAATAGGACTGAACCTGGAACCATGTGGCTGAGAATCAAACTTCTTACCACACAGCCACACCTGCACCTGTAAGGTTGCAGCTATGCATATCTTTGTAGAATTAAGCATATATCACTAGAATGGCGCATTTGTGTGATTCCATGTATTTGCATTTTATTTTACACATACAGCTGCGTGAGATCGAGGGAGAGAAAATGTGCATGCATGTGTGTATTTGTGGGTGTATGAGTGCGTTTTGGAGCTTTTATGGCAGGGATAAGTGCTGAAACGAGAGCCATAATACGATTGAGAAGGCAGATAATACAATACAAATCAATAGAAAGACATTGTATAAATCCAATTAAGGCAACTCTGCGATGTTTCCTAGCCAAAGAACAGTAAAAAGAAATAAGGCATGCCTAATTATGCCATTCTCTTGTAAATGGCAATATCAGGTTTGAAGAACTGCGAATTCGGCACATAAAGTAACACAGTAAACTCGGTAAGTAAGTAAGTGCCACTAACGGACTGATTAAAGATGATGTATTAGTGGTTTTGCTAGTGAAATTAATATCGAAAATGTATTAGAAAGTGGTCATTCAATGTGGATTCTGAAATTGAAAACACCTGTCTAAAGTAACCTAATTAGACTTGTGACATCAGTTCGAGATATAATGGAGTAAATATAATTAACAAGTTATAGATTTTTATGTATATGTACATATGTGTCAACATATCTACCTACTTACCAACTTGTCTTCCTATCTATTTATATATATGTGAGCATGTGTGTGTGTGTGTGTGTGTGTGTGTGTGTGTGTGTGTGTATAAATATATATATATATTTATATATATGTGTGCGTATATATA
>NC_068983.1:57376479-57381589 GCF_001194135.2 Octopus bimaculoides | reverse complement strand
TATATATATATATATATATATATATATTTATATATATATGTGTGCGTATATATATATGTGTATATATATATGTATATATGAGTATATATATGTTTATATGTGTATAAATATATATGTATATATATATAACCCATGCCAGCTTGGAAAGTGGACATTAAACGATGATGATGATGATGATGTATATATAAGTGTGTGTGAATTTCTGTGTGTACATATTTATGTTTTTATGTGACTATATGTATATGTGAATGTATAAATATATATAAATGTATAAGTGACAGTGTGACTGTGTGGTAAGAAATTTGCATTTCACCCACATGGTTCTGGGTTCAGTTACACTGCACGGCACCTTGGGCAAGTGTCTTCTACTTCAGCCTCAGGTCAATGAACACTATGAGAATAGATTTGGTAGATGGAAACTGAAAGAAGCCCATCGTATTTGTGTGTGTGTGTGTGTGTGTGTGTGTGTGTGTGTGTATGCGTGTGTGTGTACGTGTGTGTGTGTGTGTGCGTGTGTCTTTGTGTCTGTGTTTGTCTCCCCCCCCCCACCACCAGTTGATAACAGGTGTTGCTGTATTTATGTTCCTCTAGGCTAGCAGTTCAGCAAAAGTGCCTGGTAGAATAAGGGCCTGGATGTAAAAGGGAAAAAAATTATTTACTGGGGTCCATTTCTTCAATGAAAATTCTTTAAGGTGGTGTCATGGCTGGAGTCTAAATGACTGAAGCATTAAAGACGTATATAAACACTTGTAAATATATATATCATCGTCATCGTTTAACGTCCGATTTCCATGCTAGCATGGGTTGGACGATTTGACTGAGGACTGGTGAACCAGATGGCTACACTAGGCTCCAATCTGATCTGGCAGAGTTTCTACAGCTGGATGCCCTTCCTAACACCAACCACTCAGAGAGTGTAATAGGTGCTTTTATGTGCTAGTATATATATATATATATATATATATATATATATATATATATATATATATATATATATATATATATGAAAGTTTATGAGAATTTTTTAATGCAGATTTGAAGTGCAAAGTTGATTTTTTTTATGAAAATATATTTTTTAAAAATGTTTCATGAAATCTTTTATCAGAATGTTACTAACCTTTTTTGGGAAGAAATTTTTTCCTAGTTTTTGAGCATTTTCATTTAACCTTTTAGCATCATCTTCATCATCATCACCATCACTTAATGACTGTGTTCTGTACTAGTCAGGGCTTGATGGTTTGATAGGATCTGATGAGCCCAAGGGCTACATGACACTTTTGTGCCTATTTGATATTATGTATCTGGGAGTTTTGTTGTCCCTTTTTTGTATCATCTAACTGTCTGGATGTCTTGCGTTCCTGTCCCATTTTGTATTTTATATATCATTATCATCATCATCATCATCATCATTGTTTAACGTCCGCTTTCCATGCTAGCATGGGTTGGATAATCTGACTGAGGACTGGTGAACCAGATGGCTTCACCAGGTTCCAATCTGATCTGGCAGAGTTTCTTCAACTGGATGTCCTTCCTAACGCCAATCACTCCGAGAGTGTAGTGGGCCATTTATATATATATATATATATATATATATAATCAAAGACATCGGCCTAATAACGGACAGTGGGATTTAACTCTACAATTGCAACTACGAGAATTATTATTATTAATATTAGTATTATTTATCTATACTATAAATTGCAGTGTTCTTGATTGCTTGATTTATCGATTGATTGATTGATTGAGTGTCGGCAGATTCACTCAAGAACGGTGCAGTGGAATTGCGTGAAATTCAGCACAGAGCGGCAGCATGGTTCGCTCATGTTCAGGAGATTTTTATTGCCCTCCAACTCCCATGGTTACCGAGATAATCGATTAATACTTTTTAAGATAGGAATATCCCATTCAAAGAGTGGAGGAGCGATTTTGTTGCCTTTCCCATGCGCGAAATTTTACGAAAAACCAGCACAATAAGGATTATTTTTTTCCAAGTAATGTGGCTGGATTTGTTTTTAGAAAATTTTAATCAGAGGCACAGAAAAAAAATAATTTCAATTTTTTGTGCATTAAAAAAAAAAAGCTATAGCTTACGCTCTTCCTAATTACTATGTTTTTTTAAACTTCAGTTACAAATGTCTTCAAACGTCAACATTCAAACAGCTTTTCCATATTGAGACAAACGGACTCTGCACAATTGTATCCATCTGGGAACCCGTTTTCAATAATTGAAATTCACAATTTTAATCAGTGTACATGAACGTCCAACCTATGATTGACCTTGAACAGTTTCGATTAACATTCTTGTGTCGCCAATACAACAACAGCACTACCATATATTTTTCTTTTAAGGCGAGGTTATACCACAAATAAGGTTCCGTGACTACATGGGGCTATGGGTACACACATGAAGTTAGTTTTACAATATCGACCCGCAAAATCCTTAGCATCGTATTGTTTTGGGGTTGTTCTTACTTTTTTTTGTTTTGGGAATTTTTTATTTTTTTTTATTTCTAGTTCGTTTTATTATTCAAAATATACATAGGAAATAGCCTTTAACCAAATCCACCACACTGCCCGAGTGAAACCGGGAAAAACAGCTAGTTATTAATATTTTTGCTATTAATATTTCTATTATCAAGTATGTTATGTTCACGACTTACCCAGTATGTAATATATAAATGTACAATAATAACTACAACTAATAATTATATATACATTGGTTGTTCGATTAAGTTGAAACAGCATCTATACAACCACATGTAATCCTTTAAACTTAAACATAAGGCGATTTGTACGTCATTATCCAGTAAGATTTGGGAAGTGAAGGAAAGTGGAATTAGGTTTGGCCTCAAATGGGAAATAATAAGAAAAGCACAGCCTTATAGGAATAGCAGATATGGGTCTGAGCAGTGATCTATGGAAACATATGAAATCTGTAAGTATAAAGATGAAGGCAACCTGATTAATAATCAATTAGATCTTAGGGTATCATGTGTACATAGCGTCACCCGTACTTTTAAATATTTTAGAAAGTAGCACTTTATTGATCTTGTGGTTTAGAACCTATAATGTATCTCTTAGTTTAAAACCAGTGCACAGTTAGCATGTCCTACGGCTCACTATTCTTTTAGTTAATATAGGGTATCAGTCATCATAGATACAAGCTAAATAAGTAAATAAACATTTTTTAAAATTTTAAATACTTGAATTACTATACATTTTCTATAAATCTTCTCTATTGATGTTACTAAGTTGTATATATACTTCATCATGATTTTTAGTGATTAAGCTATTCTATGGGTTGGACGATTTGACTGGGGACTGGCAAACCAGATGGCTACACCAGACTCCAATCCCATCTGGCAGAGTTTCTACAGCTGGATGCTCTTCCTAACGCTAACCACTCTGGGAGTGTAGTGGGTGCTTTTTATAAGACACCAGCACGAGAGCCAGTCCGGTGGTAATGGCAATGGCCACGCTCAAATGGCATTTTTACATGCCACCTGCACAGGAGTCAGTCCAATGTCTTATTCAAATGCCACCGGCACAAGTGCCAGTAAGGCGAAGCTGGAAATGATCACGCTCAAATGGTGCTTTTTACGTGCCACCAGCACAGAAGTGAGACCACTGCTCTGGCAGTGATCCTGCTCAGTTGGTGCTGTTAGCGCTCCACTGGCACAGTTTCCAGTCATTGAATTTTGTTCAATATATATATATATATATATATATATATATATATATAATTATAGACATATGTACATTATCATTAATTTAATGTATTAATTGCGTATAAATTTTTATAGCATGCTGACTACTTGATAAGAATCATTAACATGATTTTTATCCTTATAGTCTTTTATGAATGAATAAATATTTCATATAAAATAATTTAATTATTTTTACTCCTGACTGGAAGAGCATTTACTGCTTGACTATTCCCAAAATATACACATTGGCTGTCATGAGGGGATTCATGAATTGTCTTTCCTTGGATCTGTACATGCAGATATTCGTATGCAGACATGTGAACTTGCTTTGGACTGTATGTGCTGTTATTTGGACTTATATTTTCCCAATCCGTGTATTGTGTTGATGAAGGAAAAATGCTATTTTTTTGCTTAAATCCAGAAATTTGAACCTATTCACAATGAATGTGAGGTATTTTTTTAATTTTCTCTCGGTAGCCCACTTTCAGCCGTGTGTATATTTTAGTTGGAGTTTTTGGTAGTATTTTGAAGGTATTAGTACTTCAGGCACCCTGGAGAAAGGTTGTTTTTGCCCGATCTATATTGATGTAATTATATACATATGTACGTTATCATTATCTAATGTATTAATTGCCTATACATTTTTATAGCATGCTGACTACTTGATAAAAATCATTAATGTGATTTTTATCCTTATATTCTCATATATATACATAAATATATATACATATATATAAATACATATATATATATATACATATATAAACATATATATATATATATATACATACATATATGTATTACATATATATATACCTATATATATATATACATATACATATATAAATAGATATATATACATATATATCTATATCTATATATGTGTATATATATGTATATCTATCTATCTATTTATATATATATATGTGTGTGTGTGTGTGTGTGTGTTTGTGCTTGTGTGTATGTGCATTTTGGTGTCTATATTCGTCCCCCACCGCCGCTTAACAACCAGTGTTGGTGTGTTTACATCCTCTGTCAAACCCACCCGCCCATACCAACATGGAACATGATGAGGCTGATGATGACGGAAAATGACGACAACGATAATGATGAATTTGAAGATGATTATATTTACAAACTGTACAATGTTATATTTTTTTTCTGTCATTGTGTGTCATTCTACAAATCATGACTCAAAGAATAAGAAATAGTACAAGGATGTTGATGTCTGGTTTGCTTGTGAAGAATCTAATTAACGAGTATAAAAGGATGCTAAACGATATTTGTTAAATTCTACTTTCTTGGACTGTCATAGGTCACGATTCTAAGAAGATATGTATATACATACATATACATACATACATACATACATATATATATATATATATATATATATATATATA
>NC_068983.1:57367769-57375837 GCF_001194135.2 Octopus bimaculoides | reverse complement strand
CATATATAGGTGCAGGAGTGGCTGTGTGCTAAGTAGCTTGCTACCAGCCACATGGCACCAGGTTCAGTCCCACAGCGTGGCACCTTGGGCAAGTGTCTTCTACTATAGCTACAGGCCGACCAAAGCCTTGGGAGTGGATTTGGCAGATGGAAACTGAAAGAGGCCTTTTGTATGTAGTACATGTGTGTGTGTGTGTGTGTGTGTGTGTGTGTGTGTGTGTGTGTGTGTGTGAATGTCTCCTTGCCTTGAAATGATGTGAGTCGTAAACAAGTGTCACTGTCATGAAAGTGGTGTAGTTCTTCGTTCATTTTTGATTTTCCATGAAAGCATGTCTGGTCATGGAGAGATATGACATTATTTGAAAACAGGTAAGTGTTGGTGACAGGAAAAGCATCCAGCTGTGCAAGATGTACCACAAGAAAATACCATGTGACCCATGTAAGCATTGAAAATTGGATGTTAAGATGATGACGACAATGACGATATAACTACAAAAATTGACATTCTGCTATGTAGTGTGTAGTGTGTTCAATATATGGACTATAAAAGGTGGCCATTTTATGTATTTGCAGTTGTGGAAAAGGTGTTTTATTGGAGTCTCAAAACAATATCTTCTATAAATATACTCAGTGTCCTATTTATAGGACAGTGGGGCTTAATGGGTTAAGAACTGAACATAATGTATATTGTTGACATAATGTATAGTTATGAATCTAGAATTATAAAGGCAGCAAGCTGGCTGAACCATTAGTACGTCAGGCGAAATGCTTAGCGGTATTTTGTCTGCCGCTACGTTCTGAGTTCAAATTCCGCTAAGGTTGATTTTTGCCTTTCTTCCTTTCAGGGTCAATAAATTAAGTACCAGTTGCATAGTGGGGTTGATCTAATCGACTGCCCCCACCAACTCTCCAAAAATTTTGGGCCTTGTGCCTAGAATAGAAAAGAATATTTCACAAGCCCAAAGTGGCAAGCTGCCGGGCGAAATGGTTGGCGATATTTCATCTGCTGCTACATTCTGAGTTCAAATTCCACCGAGGTCAACTTTGCCTTTCATCCTTTCAGGGTTGATAAATTAAGTACCAGTTGTGTACTGGGGTCAATCTAATCAACTGTCACCCACTCCCCCAAAATTTCAGGCCTTGTGCTTAGAGTAGAAAAGAATATTTTACAAGCCCAAGCTGGCAGAAATGTTAGCATGCCAAGTGAAATGCTTAGTGGTATTTCGTCTACCACAACATTCTGAGTTCAAATTACACCAAGGTCGACTTTGCTTTTCATCCTTTTAAGGTTGATAAAGTAAGTACCAGTTGCATATTAGTTTCGATCTAATTGATTGACCCCCCCCCCCCCCCCCCCAAAAAAAAAAAATTCAGGCCTTGTGCCTATTGTAGAAAGGATTATGAATCTAGAATTATAATAAGCAGTCTTGAAGTTAAGCTTAAGCCCACCATTTAAAACAACCAACCGATCATAATAATAACACAAACGATTTAATAACTTTCAAAATTACAAAATCTCTTCTGTCATTCATTCATCCATTATAACTATTCTAGGAAAATGCCTCAGCTACCACTACCCCCGCCCATCATACTATGTAACTCTAATATTCCTTAAAGAAATTATAATGTTAAAGGAACTTAAAAGTCTTCCTTTTCTTCGAGAGTTGCTATTTTATTCAAATCAAAAGATGCAACGGTGATTTTTCTTTTTCATTATTTCACGAATATTCATGGGTTTATAGAAAAAAAATTCTATCTGTTGTCTACATTGGTTAAGCTGATCTATTTCAGCTGATCTATTTTCCAGCCTGGAACATATTGAATATCTTTTTTTTTATTATATTTATCATAATCATCATTGTCATCATCATCTTCATTGTTGTTGTTTTTGCTATCATTATTGTTTATTATCATTATAATTGTTCTTTTTCTTATTCTTCTTCTTACTGTTTAATAACAGTATTATTATTATTATTATTATTATTATTATTATTATTATTATAATAATAATTATTATTATTATTATGATGATGATCATCATCATCAATATTTTGGTTTTGTTAGAGAAATTCTTCAATTTGCATAATAGTAGAATTTCATTACTGCTATCTGCCATGCCAGATCAGTTGTCAAACCAATATTAGAAAGATTCTTAAAAAGAAGGACAAAAATAAGAAAAAATAAAAAGCAACAAAAAATATATATTCTTTCTCTTTTATTTTCTTTATTTTCATATGAACTTGTCATTTCTCTAGTGGATATGAACATTATTAACATAGGGACAACAATTCCTTGAATATAGTAATAGGAATATGTATTATTTGGAGAAATTATTGATTTTTAGATTCCAGCTGACTTTATAAATTTCTTTCTACTTGTATCTTTTCCTCCATCCACTGCCGCCTTCTTATTACCAGATCCATTGTGAAATATTACTTTTCCAGGCTCTCATATTCTCTTTAGTTGAAATTTGTTTAAATTATTATTTTAAGTACTAGAAATAGCTGATAAATAATTTTAAATATAAAAACAAAAAATAGAACCGAAATAAAAATTTGAAAAAGAGAAAAACATGAAAAATAGTTGAGGAAAGGAATTTCTTTACATCAAAATTTTGTGAAAAATATTTAAAATGATGCAATATTTGGATATAAAATTGGAGATCTCTGGTTAAGAAACATTCACAAGTAAGAAACTGAAAGAAAAAAGAAGAGAAAATATTAAAATTAGACATAAAACTGTATAAAATGATTTGACGTCTTTCTTAGTAGCTATTAACAAATGAAACTGTTATTCTGTACTGAATAATGTCTGTAATTTTACAGCCTTGTAAAAAATTGCTGTTGGAAATTGATCAAATTTGACTTAAAATTGAGAGCCTAAGCATGAATTGAAAGTAGTTAGATGAGCAATATTTTCATATTTTATAAATGTATCTCAATTTGAAACATATAAAATTAATAATAAATTGCCTTATGGAAGCTGATTTGCAATCTCTGTATAATGATTTCTTATGTGGTGGGTAACTTATCTCTAACCTATCTTTGAATAAAAAACAAAGGGGGGAATATATAGAGAAAAGGAAAGACAAGTATAAAACTAAACACGTTCATGTAAAGTCATGCTTAATGTGTTCAAGTATAAATGGATGTGGAAAGAGTTTCTGCTGCAGAAAAAAGTTTTGAGAGAAAATTCTTCTTCCAGATAACATTTGTGAAAATATATTGGTCGGTGAATGATGTCACTAAATGGTAGGATGCATGCATTTCTGCGCTGTTTTATATCATCAGCAATGAACACCCAGTGTGCCCTTCACAGCCTGAAAAGAATGAATCCATTTTTTATATTAGAACGTCAAATGAGACATTTGCTGATGTGAATAAAAGCTGGTAAATCTAGAATTCAATAAATAAAGTCACACGAAACAGCTTTGAACAAAATGAATTCAGACATGAATATAATCTTAACCTCAAGCTGTGCCTGCACTTCAATTCTGAAAGAGAACTTTCCCAGATCTTTCTAGATTGTAAGACAGACACAGTGGGAGATAATTGTTACAGGTAAAGATCAGTTAGTTTAGAAACACAGGTAGAAAGTTTTATATTGGGATGTTCTCTGAAAGGATTTGAAAATGTACTTAGTGTAGGTTAACTCAGTGAAAGGGCATGGCTCAGTGGTTAGAGCATCAGGCGCACAATCCGGAGATAGTAAGTTCAATTCCAAGACTGGGCTGTGTGTATTGTTCTTGAGCAAGACATTTTATTTCATATTGCTCCAGTTCACTCAGCTGGCAAAAATGAGTTGTGATCTGACTGATGTCAAGCTCTATCGGACTTTGCCTTTCTCTCGGATAACATTGGTGGTGCGGAGAGGGGAGACTGGTATATATATGGGTGAATGCTTGTCTTCTACAAACAACCTTGCCCAGACTTGTACCACAGAGGGTAACATTCTAGGTGCAATCCCATGGTCATTCATGACCAATGCACGGTGGTGGGAGGGTCTTTAGCTGAACTCATGGTATGAGTGCTAGTGTTATTGATAGTTGCTTGTTGCATATCAGTGACCGATGGTCACTTTGTTTACTATATATTGTTAGCAATAGTGGACCCAGGCTATCGCTCTGGCATGCAGGTGCTTGTAACTGAGGATGATCCAAATAGCTCAAAACCAAGTCAGTTTTGTGATTCTGTTACCTGCTAGTGAGTGGCAAGGGTTCACTATCCAAGATAACAATATATTGTATATAAAGGGTACTGACAACCAGCTGGTGGGGAATCTGCCTGGGGTTAAACTAGTAGTAACATTCAACAGCCACTTTGATGTGATTAATTTTATCAGTGACCAGAAAAGTGATACAATTTGTAAATTTAGTTATTTTGAATATAGACTTTCTTCTACTTTCTTTTATTTGTTTCAGTCATTAGACTGTGGCCATGCTGGAGGAATTTTAGTTGATGAATTGACTCCAATACTTGTTTAAGCTTCATACTTACTCCGTTGGTCTCTTTTGCCAAACTGTTTAGTCATGGGAATATAAACACATTAACATTAGTTGTTAAGTGGAGAGGGAGAGAAACACAGCTCCCCCTCATATATCTATGTGTGTGTGTGTGTGTGTGTGTGTGTGTGTGTGTGTGTGTGTGGCTTTGGTCAGGCTGGGGCTATAGCAGAAGATACATGCCTAAGGTTCCATGCAGTAACACAGAACCAAGTATCATGTGGTTGGAAAGCATGGATCTTACCACACAGCCATACCTGCACCTATGAACGTCACTGAATCATAGGTTGCAGGCATTTCTGCGTTGTTTCATGTCATCAGCAATGAACAGCTAATCTACCTTTCACAGCCTGAAAAGAATGAATGTTTTTCTTATGTTAGACAATAAATGGTACATTTGTTGGTGGATAGCTTGGTAAAGCTGTGAGATTAAATAACTAAAATCACATGAAACAGCTTTGAATAAAATAAATTCATAGGTGCAGAAAATAATACAAAAAAGATATTAATAACAGATTTCAAATCAAAGCTGGGTAGCTTTTATTTGAAGTTTACTGTACATGCTATTTCTTCGCATTATCCTTTTCCAAGATAAAAATGATTATGTAATGTCACTTTAGTGAATTTTTCAGAATTTCTATTTTTTTTTTTCCTTCTGCCAATACTAAAAATGATTTTATATGAAAAACAGTATTTAATTTCCAGTACTGTTTTAAATTCCACAAAAAAAAAAAAAAAAAAAGGATAAAGGCACAAAGAAAAAAAAAATATTGTTTGTAATTTAAACAGCAAATTTTTTAAAAATCTTAATTTACATTAGGAAAATGGTTGGTGATATGCTTTTAAATGTCTATGCATAGTTTAGTTTTTCATAAAGGCCACGACTATGATATTACTTCAAACTACATAAATCTTTTATATCTGGCATAATGGCAAGGAATTCTTTCAGGCATCATATGCTGTTTGATTGTAGCTGACTAGAATATACATATATATACACACACACACGCACACATATCGTTGTCATCGTCATTTAACATCTGTTTTCTATGCTGGCATGTGTTGGACAGTTCAACAGGATCAGGAGAGCCGTAAAGCTACATCAGGTTCCATTTGTATGTGTGTGTGTGTGGATAGATATGTAGGTAGGTAGGTAGATATATAGGTAAATACATAGATATGTAAGTAGGTAGATAGACAGACAGATAGATAGATAGATAGATAGATAGATAGAATTCTATATTTAAGAGATGAGGAATTATGTACATTATTTATCGTTGCCAGTGCCCCTGGGCTGGCTCTTGTGCAGGTGACACATGAAATTTTTCGAGCGAGATCGTTGCCAGTGCCCCTGGACTGGCTCTTGTGCGGGTGACACATGAAATACACCATTCTGAGCGTGATCGTTGCCAGTGCCGCCTGGCTGGCCTTCGTGGGATTTTTGAACGAGATCGTTGCCAGTGCCCCTGGACTGGCTCTTGTGTGGGTGGTACATAAAATGCACCATTTTGAGCATGGCTGTTGCCAGTATCGCCTGACTGGCCTTCGTGCGGGTGGCACGTAAAAGCACCCACTACACTCTCTGAGTGGTTGGCATTAGGAAGGGCATCCAGCTGTAGAAACTCTGCCAAACCAGATTGGAGCCTGGTGTAGCCATCTGGTTTCACCAGTCCTCAGTCAAATCGTCCAACCCATGCTAGCATGGAAAGCGGACGTTAAATGATGATGATGATGATGATGATGATTTACATTTGACTTGTATTTGTCCTCATCTTGTTTGTTGTTAACACAACGTTTCAGCTGATATACCTTCCAGCCTTCATCAGGTGTCTTGGGGAAATTTCAAACCTGGGTTCTCATTCCTAAGGTACTTTTCAATGTTATTATTATTATTATTCAGGTCACTGCTTAGAATCGAACTCAGAATCTTGGGGTTAGTAGCCTGTGCTCTTAACCACTATGCCATATAACCATGGGCAGTGACCTGAATAATAATAATAATAATAATAATAATAATAATAATAATGATAATAACATTGAAAAATACCTTAGGAATGAGAACCCAGGTTTGAAACTTCCCCAAGACACCTGATGAAGGCTGGAGTGTACATCAGCCGAAACATTGTGTTAACAACAAACAAGATGAGGACAAATAATGTGAATAATGTAGATCGATAGATAGATAGATGCATACATACATACATACGTAGGTATAGATAGATAGATACATACATACATACATACGTAGGTAGGTAGATAGATAGACCTAGCAGTTTTACATATTTGCTTTGAATCACATCAAAACAAGAAATATGAGAGAACCAGGAACAGTTTTGGGTAGATTGGTATCAAAAGGGTGAAATAAGTTTTGCTTTAACTGGACAAGTGTATATCTCATCTGCTGGGGTCTACAATGTGCACTCAAGGTATCGATGTTCATTGAGTCCTGCAACTTGCATCATTTTACACAAGACAGCCACACTCTTCTGTGACAGGATGAGCTGTGTGATCCCCCATCTAGGAGGCACATGGCTTAGTAGTGAGGGTATCAGGTTCATGATTATAAGATTGCAGTTTCCATTCCTGGGTTGAGCAATGTGCTGCGTTTTTGAGCAAGACACTTCATTTCACCCTTCTCTACTCCACTCAGCTGGCAGAAATGAGTAACCCTGTGATGGACTGGTGTCCTGTCTAGGGAGGAATAAATACACCAGAGAAACCAGGAAAATGGCAATGAGTATAGCAATGGATTTAGTGTACAAGTAGGAGTTCACCAAGGTTCAGTTCTCAGCCCCATCTTTTTTACCTTAGTCCTCTGCCCTTAACAGACGAATTCAAGATCAGCTTCCCTTGAGACCTCCTCTACACTGATGATCTTGTTCCTATAGCTGAATCCCCACCTGACCTAGTGAAGAAATTTCAGGTGTGAAAGCAAGGCCTGGAATCTAAGAACCTTAGTGTTAATTTAGCAAAACTAAAGTCCTTAGTAACAGCTTAAACATACTGTCACTAACAACATGCTGTATGAAAACCGAGCAAAACAAAATGTATTTAACAAGAAATCCCTTGAGAAGATGTATCTGCACTGAGGAATGCACCACAACCAGTTGCACAGTATCCTATCCGCACAGTGAGGGAGCGATGCAGGATGCATTAAAACGATCATTATGTGCAATAAAGTCTCATATCTTCCATTTTCCATCTCTATCATTTGTTATATATTGATGTAGATCTAGCGATAATTGTATAAACACTGTGGATGACTTCAGGTAGCCATAGGCAGTGAACGTGCTTCATCGGCTTACGACTAGGAATATACCCAAAACTTAAATATTTACTTAAATATATGTGTGTGTGTGTGTGTGTGTATACATTGTGGGGAGACAGAGAGTAAGATTTGCAATTCATGATTCTTGTTATGTTGCTTATTGCCAATCAATCAGTAATTGGCTCTCTCTTTCTGGATAGAGAAATTGACATTCACTTCAGATTGTTCCAAATATAAATCATTAAATTCAAAATTGATAATATATATATATATACATATATATATATATATATATATATA
>NC_068983.1:57361318-57367625 GCF_001194135.2 Octopus bimaculoides | reverse complement strand
ATATATATATATATATATATACAGATATAGTCAGGTAGATAGAAAAATGAGATAGATAGATAAATAGATAGGTAGATAGATAAATAGATAGATAGATAGATAGATATATAAATAAATATATAGATAGATATATAAATATATATAGATAGATAGATATATAAATAAATATATAGATAGATAAATAGATAGATAGATAAATATATATAGATATATAAATAAATAGAAAGCTTGATAGATAGATAGACAGATAGATAAATAGATAGATAGATAAATATATAGATAGATAAATAGATGGATAGAAAGATAGATTGATAAACAGATAGATAGATAAACAGGTAGATAGAAAGATAGATAGATAGCTAGATAGATAGATGGAAAGATAACTTACTTTATTGGCCACACAGGGCTGAACACAGAGGGGACAAATACAAATGTAGAGCTTTCCTTTTTCAAAATTTAAAAAAAAAGGGGGAAAATAAGAAAAAAGTAAAATTCCGATCAAAAGGGATCTGAAAAAAAAAATGGGAAAGATAGATAGATAGATTGATAGATAGGTATATATTTGTGTGCATACATGTGCATGTATGCTCATGTGTATAGCCCTCTCTTCTGCACAGTTAAATATGCCATACTTCGCTAACAACTTCACTACCAAATGCTGTCTGTAATACTGTACGAGATTACACCTCATTAGGCCATTTTATAAACTTCTAATTAATTCACTAAGAGAGATATTTCCAGGAGCAGGTTTCATGATGCAAACAGGGAAAGCAGAGCTCAAAACATGAGTATTCTTTTATTTGTTTGTCATTTGACTGTGGCCATGCTGGAGAACCACATTTAGTCGAGCAAATCGACTCCAGGACTTATTCGTTGTAAGTCTAGTACTTATTCTCTTGGTCTTTTTTACTAAACTGCTAAGTTACAGGAATATAAACACATCAACATCGGTTGTCAAGTGATGGTGGGGGAACAAACACACACACACACATACATACATACATATATACATACACACACACACACATGTATATATGATGGGTTTCTTTCAGTTTCCATCTACCAGATCGACCCACAAGGCTTTGGTTGGCCCAAGGTCATAGTAGAAGACACTTGCCCAAGGTGCCACACAGTGAGACTGAACCCGGGACCATATGGTTGGTAAGCAAGCTACTTACCACATAGCCACTCTGGCGCCTATAGATATATATTTTTGATAAACTTTAGCAGAAGCAATAGAGTGACTCAAGGGCCGAGAGTTTTGTATGTTAGCACTTATCAAACTAGCAATTATATTCAAAGCCTGACCATTAAAATTAATTTGTTCAACATTTTAGTATATTGGAACACATCTTGAAGTTCACAATTCACTGCTGGTCACTTATTCCCATCCAATTTGTAATTGGTTTGGGGAGGGGGTCTGCTTATCAATACAGATAATTATATTTCAGTTCAGAACATTTTTTTCTTTTGGAGTAAAGATAATTTGCCAACATAACATGGCAGTCCTGGTTTAGGATGAATGTTGCTGTAATTTAGCCCCAGGAGACATCGACACAATTTGTGTCCTTATATTTTCGAACAAGGGAATCTAGCACCCCGACTCAGATTAAAACAATATCTGATGAAGGGAAATAACCCAGAAATCACGATACACAGATATTGTTTTGAGCTGAGTGGGGGTGCTAGATTCCCTTGTTCGATAATATAAGGACACAGATCATGTCGTATATAGCCAGCTGGAGACGATGTCTCCTGGGGCTAAATTACAGCAACATTCATCCTAAACCAGGACTGCCATGTTATGTTGGCAAACAATCTTTACTCCAAAGTACTGTTGCTGAATATCTCTCATTGTGAGATTTACAAATAGTAATTTTCTAATTTTTTTTTTGTTTTAAATAGAAAATATTGAATTCAAAATCAATAATTTCATGAAATAACCGTATCTAGTTGTGTGAAGTTAAGCAATTTGCTTCCCTATCATATGGGTTCAGGGTCTGTCCCACTGCTTGGCTCCTTGGGCAAGTGTCTTCTATTATCATTGTAGCACTCTGTTGGTTTCAACAAAGAGGGTTCCAGTTGATCTGATCAATGGAACAGCCTGCTTGTTAAATTAACGTGCAAGTGGCTGAGCATTCTACAGACACATGTACCTTTAATGTAGTTCTCGGGGAGATTCAGCATGATACAAAGTGGGTGCTTTTTATGTGCCACCAGAATAGGAGCCAGTCAGGCGGCACTGGTACTGACCACATTCAGATGGTGCTTTTTACATGCCACTGGCAGAGGAACCAGTCAGGGGGTGGGGACTGGTATCGACCATGTTTGGAGAGTGCTGTTTACATGTCACTGGTACAGGGAGTCAGTCAGATGGGACTGGCATTGATCCACACTTGAATGATGTTTATTACATGCCACTGGCATGGGTGCTGGTTAGGTGGCATTGTCATCAGCCACAACTACAATTTCCATTTTTTATTGTAATTTTGATTTTTGATTTTAATTGACTCAAAAGGTCTTCTCAAAGCACAGCGTATTGCCCCATGATTCAAGGGTACATTTAAAATGGGCTGGTATAGGCTATGGCTGTGATCTCACTTTACTTGCTGGGTCTTCTCAATTACAGCATATCTCCAAAAGTCTCAGTCTCTTGTCATTGCTTCTGTGAGACCCAACGTTTGAAGGTCATGCTTCACACTTCATCCCATGTCTTCCTGGGTCTCCCTCTTCCATAGATTCCTTCCTCTGTTAGGGTGTGACACTTCTTCACACAGCTTTCCTCATTCATACGCAGCACATGACCATACTAGCACAGTCATCTCTCTTGTACACCACATCTGATGCTTCGTATGTCCAACATTTCTCTCAGGGCACTTACCTTACACGCTGTTGTGTGTGCACACTAAAATATGAAAATTTATCAACCCTTTAGATAGCAACATAGACTTCCTAAGGAGTCAATACTGACCACTTTGTCAATCCCTTTTAACTTATCCTAACGTCAAAGTTAGAGAGCTTAAAATCAACTCTGGTTAAATTTGAACTTAAAATGCACTTGTATATACATAAGTGCAGTAATGCTTGATATTTGAGTTAATTTTTTCCTGGAGATCGCTTGTAAAGCAAAAACTCATTAAGCAGAATATAATTTCCCATAGTAGCAATGAAATCTAATTGACTGGCCCCCTCCCCCAAAATTTCAGGTCTTGTGTTTAGAGTAGAAAAGAATCGTTTGCATGCTGGGGGAAATGCTTAGTGGTATTTTGTCTGTCTTTATGTTCTGAGTTCAAATTCTGCCAAGGTCGACTTTACCTTTTATCCTTTCGGGGTCGATTAAATAAGTACCAGTTACGCACTGGGGTCGATGTAATCGACTTAATCCCTTCCCCCAGATTTGAACCCTTGTGCTTCCAGTAGATAGGATTATTATTAAGATGGCAGCAATATGGTAGAACCATTAGCATGTCAGACAAAATGCGGTTAAACATTTTGTCCCTTACGTTCTGAGTTCAAATGCTGGCAAGGTCGACTTTGCTTTCTATCGTTTTGGGGTCACTGGAGTCAACGTAATTGATTTTCTCCTTCCCAGAATTTCAGGCTTTGTGCCTGTTGTAGGAAGGGATATTATTGTATGGCATTCAGTATGTCATGGTACAATCTCATTACATCATGTGTACATGAGAAAATAAAGATACCACATTAAACTGAGAGAGAGAGAGAGACAGAGGCAGAAAGTGAGAGACAGACAGACAGAGAGAAAGAGACAGACAAATAGAAACAAAGTGAGACAGACAGACAGAAATAGAGAGAGACAGACAGAGAGAAAGAGAAAGACAGACAGACAGGTAGAAAGATAGCAACAAAAGGTGAAACAGAGACAGGTAGACAGACAGAGACAAAGAGAGAGATAGAAAGAGGTAGAAACACAGACAGACAGACAGTGATGAAAAAAGAGACAGACAGACAGACAGAGACAAAGTGCGAGAGAGACAGAAAGAAACAGACAGGTAGAAAGACAGAGACAGAGACAGAGAGAGAGAGAGAGAAGCAGACAGGTAGAATGATAGAAAGATAGATAGATAGATAGAGAGAGAGAGAGAGAGAGAGAGAGAGGTAGAAAGACAGAGACAAAGAGAGCAATAGAAAGAGGTAGAAACACAGACAGACAGACAGACAGTGACGAAAAGAGAGACAGAGACAGACAGGTAGACAGTGACAAAGAGCGAGAGAGACAGAGAGAAACAGACAGAGAGAAAGACAGAAAGACAGAGACAAAGAGAGAGAGAAACAGGTAGAAAGGCAGCCAGACAGCCAGGTAGGAAGAAAGAGCTTTACTTGTGTGTTTCTCGTTAGTGCTTTCTCTCCTCCAGGTATTTTAGATGTTTCGACCTCAGACTTCATTCAGAACAAACATTTCTGTGTTTTATAGGTCATATTTTTCCAGTCATTGATTTTTTTTTTCTTATTCTTTTCATTTATTTAGTTCAAGGAGGAGATATCGGTCCCCTAAGCTCTTTTATTGCTTTCATGTTGAACTGGAAATTCTTCAGGTCAATATCAAAACCAAAAGAGAAAATTCAAAGATATTTCAAGTTTTAGAAAAGTTGTGGTTTTACCCAAAATGCTTTTAGTTAATTGAATATTTATTTTCTTTTTATTTTGGGGTTTTTTTTTCCAATCTGTTTTTATTTCGTTAACAGAATTACACTTGTGTGACCTTTGTCGGAAAAGTACCAAAGTACCAGATTGGTTGATGTAGATCTGTGATGGAGAGAGTCGGACAATTTAATAATGTTCCTACATGTCACAACATGTTTACTGCAGAGGATTTCAGTCAAGACCGGGCGTCTCTTTTTCTTTTTTTCTTTTTTTTTTTTGGATGTCCTCACTGTCTTCAGCATCGCTATCATCATCATCATCATTGCTGTTATTGTTGTAATCATCATCATCATCATCACCACCATCATCGTCATTACCACAACCATCTTCTCCATTTTGACCACCACTACCATCACAATCATTTTTACCATCTTGAATGCTACCACCACCATTACCACAACCACCTTTGCTGGCTTCGACACCACCACCGCCATCATCATCATCATCGTTACCACAACCACCTTCACTGGCTTTGACACCACCACCACCACCACCACCACCACCACCACCACCATCATCATCATCATAACCACCTTCACTGGTTTGACCACCACCATCATTATTACCACAACCACCTTCACTAGCTTCGCCACCACCACCAACATCATCATCATCATTACTGTACCACAACCACCTTCACCGGCTCCACCACCACCATCATCATCATCATGATTTTCTAAGAGGAAGAGTAGGAGGACATCAGAAGGATAACAATTCTTGGAGGAATCCTTCAACACTATGCATGTATGTGTGGTTGTGCGTATGTGTGTGTGTGTGTTTATGTGTGTATGTGTGTTTATGTGTGTGTATTTGTGTGTGTATGTGTGTGTGTGGTTGTGTGTTTGTGTGTATGTGTGTGCCCTTGTCTTGACCATCATGTGATGGTTGTATGTGAGCATCACCATCATGAAAGTGATGTCCTTGGTTTCCAATCTTCTGTGAAGAACATGTCTGGCCTTGGGGAAATAGTATCTTGCTTGGGAGCAGGTGAGGGTTGGTGACAAGAAGGGCATCCAGCCACAGAATGAAATCTGCCTCAACAGACTCTGTCTGAACCATGCAAGCATGGAGGGAGAGGCATTATCTAATGAAGATAATGATGATGATGATAAGGAGGAGGATGGAGGAGGGTGTTGATGATGATGATGATGAGGAGGAGGAGGAGGAAGATGGAGAAGGGTGGTGATGATGATCAGGAGTAGGAGGAGGAGGGTGATGAGGAGGAGGAGGTGGAGTGGGATTATGATGATGATTGATAAGTATGAGGAGGAAGGGGAGGATGCTTATGATGAACACAACTGAAAACAATACCTCTGCCTTCAGTAAGGCAAAGGTAATCATAATAATTGTTTCTACTAAAGGCACAAGGCCTGAAATTTTGGTGGGGTGGGGGTAAGTTGATTACATCGACCCCAATATTCAACTGGTACTTATATTATGGACCCCAAGAGGATGAACGGCAAAGTCGACCTTGACGGAATTTGAACTCAGAATGTATTAATGCATAAAAATGCCACTAAGCATTTTGCCCAGCAAGCTAACGATACTGTCAGCTCACCACCTTATAATAATAATAATAATAATAATAATAATAATAATAATAAGAAGAAGAAGAAGAAGAAGAAGAAGAAGAAGAAGAAGAAGA
>NC_068983.1:57356490-57361308 GCF_001194135.2 Octopus bimaculoides | reverse complement strand
AAGAAGAAGAAGAAGAAGAAGAAGAAGAAGAAGAAGAAGAAGAAGAAGAAGAAGAAGAAGAAGAAGAAGAAGAAGAAGAAGAAGATTAATAATGATAATATTAATAATATTAATTAAAATAAAATAAAATATAAATTAAGAAATTTGTAATATAATACCTTGTTTCAAAGATCTTTTTCTTCAAATCTTCAAATTGCAGATTTTTCTATAATCTAGTTGACATTTTAATAGCATTTATGGATTGTCAGTATCAGAAGTATAAATGTTATCCTTGTTTAACTATTTGCATTTGTATCTTAACCCTTAATCTTCTGCAATCAGAGCGAGGTCTAATGGATGTCTTTCAGTTTGTTCCAAGACAGGTTTTTCTCTATCAAAAGAATAAAATATATTGAATTTAACAAATGTAAAAAGCAAAATAACAGAACATTATTAAAAAACATCTCTACCAAAATTATTTGAAATAAATTTATAAATACAAAAGACATGAAATAAAATTGAAATTAAAAGTTAAAAAGTTAAAAATAAATCAGTTGTAGATTAAAAAAACTATAAGTGAAAATGAGAAAAAGAAAGCATTTTCTGCATAAATGAAATTATTTTTAAAGATTATTTCAAAATTTGAAATCTGGCATTGATACGTAAGAGCTAGTTAATAACTGTAATTATTAAAATATTACTGTTTGCCTTCGGGCTTCTAAATGTTGATGAATTTTATAAACTTAATCAATGTTTGTGAAATCTCAATACATGGAACATCTAAGGCAGAACTGTTAGCACACAAACCAAAATGCTTTGCGGTATTTTGTCCATCTTGATGTTCTGAGTTCAAATTCTGTCAAAGTCAACTTTGCTTTTCATGCTTTTGGGGTTGATGAAATAAGTACCAGCCAGACACCAGGATTGGTAGAACTGAAATGTCCCCTCTCCACAAACTGCCGGCCTTGTGCCAAAACTGGAAACTAAAATGTAGCAAGTTGAAAGAACCTTAAGCGTGCCTTGGCAAAATGCTTAGTGGAAGGTTGCCCATCTTTGCATTTAGAGTTCAAATTCCACCAAAGTTCAAATTCCACCAAAGTTCAAATTCCTTTTGGGGTCAATAGAAAAAAGAGGGGTTGAGCACTGTGGCTGATGCAACCGGCTTAGTCCCTTTCCTGAAATTGCTGGCCTGGTGCCAGAATTTGAAACCAGTATTTGTGACATCTGGTAACCTTTTCCAAAGTAGGCGTCTAAGTTGTGGTCAAGTATCACCCTTGTATTGAAGAACTTCCTTTCAAAACCAGATATATGCCACTAGGAGCGGCTGTGTGGTAAGTAGCTTGCTTACCAACCACATGGTTACGGGTTCAGTCCCACTGTGTGGCACTTTGGGCAAGAGTCTTCTACTATAGCCTCGGGCCGACCAAAGCGTTCTGAGTGGATTCGGTTGACAGAAACTGAAAGGCGGCGAGCTGGCAGAAACGTTAGCACGCCGAGCAAAATTCTTAGCGGTATTTCGTCTACCATTACGTTCTGAGTTCAAATTCTGCCAAGGTCGACTTTGCCTTTCATCCTTTCGAGGTCGATAAATTAAGTACCAGTTATGCGCTGGCGTCAATGTAATCGACTTAACCCCTTTGTCTGTCCTTTTTTGTCTCCTCTATATTTAGCCCCTTGTGGGCAATAAGGAATTAAGAAACTGAAAGAAGCCCATTGTATATATATATATATATGTGTGTGTGTGTGTTTGTGTGTGTGTGTGTGTGTGTGTGTGTGTTTGTTGCCCCATCATCGCTTGACAATTGATATTGGGGTGTTTATGATGATGAAGATGATCATGGTGGTGGTGGTGGTGATGGTGATGACGATGATGATGATGCTGGTGGTGGTACAGATGGAGATGATGAAGATGATCGTGGTGGTGGTGGTGGTGATGGTGATAATGATGATGGTGATGGTGATGATGATGATGATGCGATGGTGATGATGGTGTTGGTGATGGTGATCATGACAACGGTGATGGTGGGAGAGATGATGATGACGACAATAGTGTTGGTGATGATGATGATGATGATGGTGGTGCAGATAGAGATGATGATGAAAATGATCATGGTGGTGGCGGTGGTGGTGGTGGTGGTGATGATAGTGATGGTGATAAGGATGGTGATGATGATGATAGCATGGTGATGGTGATGGTGATGATGGTGTTGGTGATGTCGATCATGACAACAGTGATGGTGAGAGAAATGATGATGATGATGTATGTCTTCCATCCATATTTTCTTTTTTTTTCAGTGTTCCTAAACATCTCTTCCTTTCTAGCCATTCCTCTCTTTCCACATGAGGTTAAACACACAACATATTCACATCCATTGTCCTTGATTGTAAAATATTTCATTTTGTCTTCTTCCTACAGCACAGCATCTCGTAACACAAACAAACCATCATTTATTATTCTCCAATGTTATCTTGTAATACCACAAATATATAACATATTGCATTTATTAAGCAAGGCAACTTTTGAACTTTTTCATATATCAAGCTGAAAATATATGACCTGGCCCTTTCTGGGTTCCTGCTCTTCGTAAAGGATTATATCAACTCAAATTCTGGCTTAACATTAATTGTACTCTGTTATCGAAATGGTTGATGGCTATTTCAGAAAATCTTATTCGATACTGTGATATTTATTAATGAGATAAGACTTTAACATAGAAGTGTGTTAAACCCAGAGCTCTCGCAGTGCTAACCAGGGTTCTATATTCACATGAATATATTACAAAATGGAATGGATTTATTTGTGGTTAATGAGAACAATCTGATTGGTTTCAAGTCTTTGTAGTCTATTTCTTATGGTAATAAGATATATATTGCAAATATCTACGATGTTATATTAAGGAAATTATTCTAAAGATGCTAGTCCATTGATATTAAAATTCAAAGTCTATAATTCATGATTAAAATATTATAGGCTTTGAATTGGTTGGCCAACTGATTAACCAGCCAACCAACTGGCATTCTGAAGATCAGGAAAGAATTAATACATTTTGAAAATAATTTAAATGTAATGCTGGAAAGTTCCAACTGTTCGAACAAATATAATAATAGTATTTTTCATGGTAAGTTCTTGCTTGTCACATACATTGCTATTTCTGTGTTTTTTAATGTTGTTTTTGTCATTTATTAGCTTGGTTCGGTTTTTGAAAAATAAAGATATTGTAAAAAGGCATAGCTCTGTGGTAAGAAGCTTGCTTTCCAACCTCATGGTTCCCAGATCAGTTCCACTGCATGGCACCTTGGGCAAGTGTCTTTCTGCTTTAACCTCGTGCTGAGCAAAGCCTTGTGAGTGGATTTGGGAGACAGAAACTGAAAGAAGTCCATGTTACATCATCATCATTTAATGCCTGCCTTCCATGCTGGCATGGGTTGGACAGTTTGACAGGGGCTGGCCAGGCAGGAGCCTACACCAAACTTCTATATCTGTTTCGGCAGCATTTTTATGGCAGGATGCCTTCCTAACAATAGAGTTCATATCTGGTGACTGGCTTGGTCATGGAAGTTTTTTTTATGTCATTCTCATCCAACAAATTTTGGGTCATTGTAGCCGTGTGAGAAGGAGCCCCATCTTCCATAAATAAAGAGTCATCTTTAATCATTTCACTACTGGAAAAGATTGGAAGAAGTCCTTTCTGCAATATGGACACATATTTATCTAAGTTTATGATTCCCTTACACTCCTGATTGAGCATTGCTCCAAATTGCCCCCCAGACCATCACAGAATAGTTGTCTTGTTTCATTGTTAGCGGCAATCTTTTCATGTCAAATTCTTGATCACAGTCTCCAGACCCACACTTGACCACTGTCAGAAAATACAACAAATCTGGACTCATCAGAAAATATGATAGTGTCCTAAAATGCTAGCGGCCTCTACACCATCTCACTGGCCGGATCTTTTCTTTGCTCGATGTTGACTGGTCGAAGAAGTGGCTTCCTTTTTGCTGCTCTGCAATGGAAGCCGAGTTTGTGGAGTTACCTGACAGCTGCTCTGGGACTGACATCAACTTGTTCTGCTATGTCAGAAGCCTTGCAATGAGGATTATCCTCCACACTTCTCTTAACAAAGCAAAGGTTCCTGTCAGAGGGCCCTGGTCAACCTGGGCAAGGTGATGTGGACTTCTTCCGGTCTCTGGTGAATTGCACAATCACCCTATTAACTATAGAAAATGGGAGCTGAAGATTTTCTGCAATTTTACACTGACTAGGTCCACTTTCAGATTGACCCAGTCTCTTTGAAATTTGGACAGTTCCAAGGCTTCTTTTGTACATGGCATGATTAAACAAAAAAGTCCATTAATAAAAAAATGTAAACAATTTGAAATTAAAATAAGCATAAAACAATGTTTTATGTGTGTCTATTTACTTCTGTCATGTGTGTGTGTGTGTGTGTGTGTGTGTGGGTGTGCGTGTGTATGTATGTGTGTGCGTGTGTTTATATCGTTTCTATTATGTAAAAGTGTTGTAAGTCCAAAACATTGCTTTTTCAGAAAATGGAAAAATAGTTTCACCATTCCATAGCAAAACTGTTGTACTACACTCTGACAATTTTTGATATCTTGTCATCTGAAGCAGATGGAGATACGATAGTTTGACCTAAAGAACCGGTCTTTGCAAGCAAAATTAAATATTGGAAAACAGGCATTTGGCCAAATTTGCACATAAAACAGTTTAACATAATAGCAACGATATGTATATATAGATATATATACACATTCACACATATATATACATATATGTATATACATACATAAAAACATATAATTTATATATATATATATATA